>NW_015172566.1:648663-660285 GCF_001447785.1 Gekko japonicus
GGGGCGCAGGAAGCTTTACCTCGGGGGGGGGGGGTCCCCAGTTATGCAAATTCCATAAAGAGAAAATTATGTATTTTTTTATTATTTATTAAATTTCTACCCCACCCGGCCGAGGCTGGCTCAGCATGCTTTTAGTGTTTCGCCCCACTTAGCTGATGCCATACGTCCTTTGGAATTATTTTGAAATTTTGTTGTTGTTCCATTCACTTCTAGTTACAGAAATAGATTTTATAATAAAGTAATTAATATATAAATAAATGCCTGACAGATATAAATTGACATTTCTAAACACAGACTACTTTGTACACTGGCACACTCTTCTTCTGAACATGTTAAGACGATAAATTACAGTTCATTAATAAAGAAAATGGCCGCCTCCATTTTTTTTTAATATAAAAAATTGCTCCCTTGTATAAGCTTCCTAACCCCTTTTAACAGCACAGCAGGCTAAAGTCAATGCTGAAGAATTCAATTTTGGAATCACTGAGCAAATGCTGAAGGAAAATGGCCGCCTCCAAGCACAGTATTCTTGCCCACTGTGCCTAAGATGTTCAACTTCTTGCCGTCTCTCTGATACATACTAGCTTAAGATGTACTTCTAACTAGATGACCATTGGCATAATATACAGAAGTGGATTGCTCCTGCAACAGGAACATATCTTAGATCCAGTGTTCCCTCCTAGCTGAGTTAGTGTGAGCTAGCTCACAGTCTTTTAGCCTCCAGCTCACACATTTTTGTCTTAGCTCAGGAAGGGTGGCTCCAGAGCAAACTAATTTATGCAGTAGCCAAATTGGTCGCTCACAACTTTAATGCCAGTAATTCACAAAGTAGAATTTTTGCTCACAAGACTCCACAGCTTAGAGGGAGCATTGGTTAGATCCCTATCACAACTTGGAACTTGTCTCAATACAATCGTCTTCCAAAAAAACATTTTACCACTGACCTCACCTACACTACTCAGTCAGCTGTACTTATCTTGGCTCTCCTTCACTGTTAGGAGAAACACCAAAGATCAAAGGGATTCTAAGAGATAACGTGAAACTAAAGCAACTCTGAGTGAAGCGGCAAGCGTCAGGATACAGGAAGGACGCTATAAAACAAGAGTTAAATGATTAAATGGTTTTCACAGATAGCTCTTTGCTCCAAATAAAAAGCAAGGTCAGAAGGGTGGAAGACAGGTGCAAGTCATGTGTGCGGTTTATACTGAAACAGCAAAGCAGGTGCAAAAGAAAAAAAGTAGGAAGACACACGAACAGCTGTGTGGGAAAAAAGTATTCTTTCTCCACACTATGTCTTACGAAGCCCTCTCCAGGGAAGTTGCCTTTACAAATTCAGTAAGACAGCTGAATCTGCTACCTCTGTCAGGAACCACGGGGCACTGGGGTGCAATATACGGGGCCTGTTTAAAAGCAGCAAGCATTCAATGCCTTAGACTCGTGCTTTCTGATCATTACATTTTAAAGGTGATAAATAATAAGGCCTTTAAAGAATACCTCGTCTCATGAATTTCATCCACCACCCCCACCCCCGCTAACCGAATAACTAGTTGCAGCCGGCAACCTATCGATCTATTTATTTATTTTTTGCATTTATATCCCGCCCATCCCGTAAACGGGCTCAGGGCAGGTCACAACGTTTCGATAAATACAATAAAATTTAAAACACATTAAAACATATTAAAACCTACAGTAACAAAATGCTAAAAAGGGCTGGTGGTTATCCAAACTGAGAATTATTTGATTTGGCTATGAATTTACAGACATAAAAATTATCCCAAAAAAATTGGGTAATTTATAGCGCAACCCTAAGCAGAGCTACACCCTTGTAAGCACGACGACTTTGACAGACATAAGAAGGGTATAATTTCACTTAGGATTGCAACTGTAGATACCATAAATCTTCTCCCCAAAATGCACATGAATTACATTTAGCAACTATCTCTGTAAGCATTCGTTCCAGCCTTCCTACGGCCTTTCACTGAAGGCGACAAAATGCACACACACTGTTCCCGTTGCAGAGTTCGGTCCTCCGAGGGATTTTATTTCATCACTATTGCTAGTAATCCCTTTTGGCAAATTTAATGACTAGGCCAGCTCTCTCATGCTCCATCTGTACCTCACTCATAAAAATTGTAAGGACAAATGGAGCCAAGAATTTATTTAAAAAACAAAACAAAACACCAACCATTGTAGCTTTCAGCAAATTGCTACCGAGGCTGATTATAACTTTTTGTTTGTTTTAAAAGCAGAAACCAAACCCATGCAGAGGGCTTAAGCAACCTAAATGTAGTTTGGGGCTTGGCTGCAAAACCATCTCTCCTAAGGAGTTTGACCAGGGTTGCCTTCCCTTAGGCACAATTGAGACCTAACAGATGGGCCATTAGACCCGTGGCCTTGAAGGTCAACACATGGGCTAGAGTGGATCAATAGTAGGGTATTGCAGAGATGCAGTCCCCCCTACTGAGAGTGAACTACCAACTATCTGCAACCAAATACTAAGGAGTCAAACTGCAGTTTTTAAAAAGCCAACCAAGAACTGCACTTCTAAGTCAAAGCTAAGTATTTCAGAACTTAGGTTCACAAAATGTCCTGAGATGCAAGACCAAGTTACAGCATTTTCCCTGGACCGTAACGCCTTGTTCTGTGCATACTGAATAAAGGAGCAAAATACAGATCGGCTCCACTCCCCTTTAAATCCCTTGTGTTGCAGGCACAGGTATGGGCCTTTGTGTTTCTTGTAAAGTTGATGCCTGTCAGGGTCTAGTGTACTGGTACAAAGGTTTTGTGGGCAGAGCAAGGTCCACTTCCACAGGGTCACTTGCCTGGGAAGGATGTCTTACA
The DNA here is from genome assembly GCF_001447785.1 of Gekko japonicus. Taxonomy (NCBI): domain Eukaryota; kingdom Metazoa; phylum Chordata; class Lepidosauria; order Squamata; family Gekkonidae; genus Gekko; species Gekko japonicus. Next base: position 651,505 of record NW_015172566.1, read on the forward strand.
CAAACCTGTGCTCCCTTCCTTTCCCACTGAATTCTGTTTCTTCTGCCTGAGACAAGAATGAGCTCTAGCTAATCAGATCAGCAGTGTTTAATTTTTGACTTGGGAAGGCTAGGACATTTTTTAATTGGGGAGACTCGCTATGAGAAAGTTTGAAAATGTAGATATTTCTTATCCCCTGATACCATTTACCTGGTTTCCGGTTATAAAAAGGAATACTAGTTCTTAGATTTGAAGGTAACAGCTGTTGAAATCACGCTAGTGTTTAATATTCAGTAACAGATTTGATGTCAAATGCTCCAGTACAGTAGTGTCACTGCTCAGTCCAGAAATCCACACTCTTAAATAAATCTAGGAATTGATATTAAGTGTGAGCAGAATTTATAAGAAATTGTTTGTGGCGGGGGATCTCTCTGCTCATCTGTTTTGAAGGTATAATTATATCTTCAGTGCTGCAATGGAAAGGGTGAGAAATGCGTTAAAAAAATGAAAACTGAGAACAGCTTTAACTAGCCTGTGAGCCAAAGCAAAAAGGGGTGGGGTCAGGGAGAAAGAATGCTGCTTGGCCCTGCTTCATTTCTTCCTTTCGTTTAAGCAGCAATCTGGCCAAGGGAAAAAAAATGAAGTAAAAAATCATCATCAAGAGATGTTCACAGTCAAAGGTAAAGCACTTTTTTGTTCCAAGGAGGGGTGCAAGAAATTTCCATTGACAGATTTTTCCCCCCAGGCCTTGACTTCAGACTTCAGGAGAAACTGAGAGGGCTGGTCACACAATGATGTGTACTTGGGTAGAAACACCCAAGTGCAAAACACACAAGCATATTTTGTAGGCAAAATACACGTTAAGAGAAGAAAGAAGAAGAAAGAAGGAAGGAAGGAGGAGGAGAAGGAGAAGAGGAAAAAGAGGAAGAGGAAAAAGAGGAAGAAGAGCAAAACGAGGAAGAAGAGGAAGAGGAAGAAATTGATTTATACCCCGCCCTTCACTACCCAAGGGAGTCTCAGAGCGGCTTACCAACGCCTTCCCCTCCCCACAACAGACCCCCTGGGAGGTAGGTGGGGCTGAGAGAGCTCTGACAGAAACTGTTCTTTTTCAAGAACAGCTGTGCCAGAACTATGGCTTGCCCAAGGTCATCCAGCAGGTGCAAGTGGAGGAGTGGGGAATCAAACCCGGTTCTCCCAGATTAGAGTCTTAACCACTACACCAAACTAGTGAACTGAAAAGTGGACCCAGAGATATTTCATTAGAAGCGATGATCACGAAAGATCAGGCCCCCAGTTTTGCTCATTTCAGAAGGATGCAGACAAATATGTTTACACAACTTTCAAAACTGACCCAGCACATCTGACTTCTGCATTTATGCTGCACTCATAAGGATGGATACATCTGGATTACTCAGACAAAATGCATGTAATTGTCACTGATTCAATGTTTTGAAATGCAACACTGAATGTATATTTTTTTGGCTCATGGCAGCCAAAATCTCCTTTTCAAACAAAATCTATGATAACCTGCTATCTTAAACGGTGGTCGAAAGTGCCATGAAGATCCTCTCTCACATTACCAGCTGGTTTGTGGTGGACCCATAGGGTTTTAAAGGCCAGAGACGTTCAGAAGTGGCTTGCCGTTGCCTGCCTCTGTGCCATGACTCTGGTATTCCTTGGGGGTTCTCCCATCCAAATATTAGCCAGGGCCAACCCTGCTTGGCTTCTGAGATCTGAAGAGATCAGGCTAGCCTGGGCTATCCAGGTCAGGGCACTATCTTAAATAGGCATACCCTTTTAATTGGTAAAACATTCTGGTATCACTGAACACTAAAATCTTGCTGTTCCTAACTTAACAGTTAAATACACCTTGTAGAATTCACCAGCCAATTCTATCCCACTCTTATTAGACAGCACAAAAAAAGCTTCACCAGGTCTATTATGTAGTGGGTTGGATCTGGCAATCTACCAACAGAAAGAACTGACAGCTGCGGATCTTCCCCACTTTTCCAGAAGCCATTTCCAACCCCAGACAAATTTATTCCTGGGGCTGAGGGACCCCCACGTAACTGACGGAAAGAGGAGGGAGCAATTGTTTCCTCTGCTTCTCCATCCTCACTGCAGCCCACCAACGCACATGGGAGGGGAGAAACCGGAAAAGATCTGTGATCTTTGTGCCAGCAGATTGCTGAATCCGAGCCCTAATTTTTTCTCATGTTACCTGCATTATTTAAAAATATATGCTATTCAAGAACGTCAGTTTGCCCGTTCAGCTGTTGGAACGAAGAACGTGGGACTACAGTCTAGGACTACAGAATTCTATGAACCTTAAAAACCAATCTTTGGAGGCATTTACTAAATTCTTTCTAGCATCTATGACCTGGATGAAAAATACACAACATTCCAAAAAGGCTGTGCAATAATGAAAACAGAAACTGAAAGAACCGTTTCGACTTTAATCATAACTTTAGCAAATGAAGTGCAACTCAGGTACACTGGGTCCAACCTCAATGGGTTTTGGTCTTCTACTGTTCTCTGAATACCAACTACAGCAATTCAAAGAGATAGGATGACGAAGCCAGGATAACAGTAATACACAAAGTTCCTAGAAAGCAGCACAGGAAGGACAATGTATCACACGAGCCAACCCAAATCAAGAGATATCAGTAGTCCACTTTTCTGTGCTCTTTATAATCTCCTGGAAAAAATTAATTTATTATTTATTTATTATTATTATTAGATTTCTGAATCACCCAAACCCACAAGCGGGCTCTGGGCGATTTACAGCATTAATACAGATAAAATACAATCAACATGATAAAAGTGTTACAGTGCACTAATAAAACGATCAATCCAGATGGCAATCAACCCCCTTTTTGCTGGCTGCCGTGTTCTCTGCACAGCAGGGCAGGGAAGAGGACGTGGGGCCAAAAGTAAAAAAAAGGAGGGTGCCAATTTTAACCACTGCTGTCCTCAACATCATATATTCCACACTTTCCAGTGGGGACCCAAAATGGCTTACGCTGTTCTCTGCCCTTTCATTTTTAATCCTCACAACAATCTTGTGAGGTAGGTTAAACTGAGAGTATGTGACTAGCCCAAGGACACCCAGCAAAGTTACACAGTCTTCCCCCCCCGCATCTGGCTCTCTGAGCATTTCACAACACTGAAGGTACATTCACTAACCAGTTTAACACACTTCAGTGGAAAGGTAAAGGTAAAGATTTCCCTTGCTCGAAAGCCAGTCGAATCCGACTCTAGGGTTGGGGTGCTCATCTCCGTTACAAAGCCGAAGAGCCAGCGCTGTCCGAAGACGTTTCCGTGGTTATGTGGCCGGCATGACTAAACACCAAGGCGCACGGAACGCTGTTACCTTCCCACTGGAGTGGTACCTATTTATCTCCTTGAATTTCTTGCTTTCGAACTGCTAGGTTGGCAGGAGCTGGAACTAGAGACGGGAGCCCACTCCATCATGCGGCACCCCTGGGTCTCGAACTGCTGAACTACCGACCTTCCACAGCCTACAGTTCAGCATCTTAACCACTTGAGCCACCGCAGGCTCAGTATCTTTGTCTAAACACCAAATGCAATGGAACATGTTTGGGTTGTGCATTCAGGAGGTGACAGTTAGCAAAGTTACTGAATCAAGATCTTACTTTTTCAAGCACTGTTGGAAAGCAGATATAGAGGTTTCCATTCCAGGAGAGCAAGGAAGCCTATACCTACGCTTTTTTCAGCGTCTGCAGAGCCTACAAATTCTGGCTGAGCTTTCTCATTACTTGTGGTCACCCCCCCACCCCCCAGTTTGTTCTGGGCATGGAAAACACAGTTAGGGAGACTGCCAACATCCTTTCCCTTCTCCAAAACCAAGCATGAAGTGTGTGTGTGGGGGGGGGACACTGCTCCTCCCCCAAATCCCCTGGCACATGCCAGAGGACTTGAGTTTCTGCCCTTTCCTCAGCACCACTGTACACAAACACAATATGTCTGTGTGAGATAGAAACAACCCCCCTGAAAGCATTTGTCTCTCTGGCCTAGCACAGTGAAAGGTGCCTCCTTCTTAACATGCTCTGAGAGTCACCGAGAATTTAGAGGCGATAATTTGGCAATACTTAACCAAACCTGAGCATGTCCCCATTTCTCCATGTCTCTACGTGAGTTTCTGGAAGATTATGGGGAAGCAGAGACAAAATCAAAGTGTACTTGGATAGCCCAGGCTTAGCCTGATCTTGTCAGATCTCAGAAGCACAGTCAGCCCTAGTTAGTACTTGGATGGGAGACCACCAATGAAGTCCAGGGTTGCTATGCAGAGGCAGGCAATGGCAAACTTGAAAACCCTATGGGGTCGCCTTATGTCAGCTGCAGCCTGACAGCACTTCACACACATGCACACTACAAAACAGCCTCAAAATCTAATGCACAATGGGGTTTACTGCTTCCAGCAGAGGGTGTATGTTCTAGGCGCTAACCTCTCTTTGTTTCTGAGACTCTAAAATAACTCCTGCTCAGGGAAAAGAGTGAAACCTACTATGCAAGACATTTTAAAAAGCTGTTTTCAGTACTGTCATGTCTGCTGGGTATGACTTACTTTAAGCCCCTTGGGTCCCGCTTGATATAAAAAAGGAAAGACAGAACCATTTAAGAATTAAAAAAAACTAATCCCTCCTTTTCATCTCTTTAATCATATTTATTTCCGTATAGTGAAGGAACTGTTTTTTGTTTATCTTTTTTGGTTCTTCTCTCTAATGTTTAAAACATTTTAAGTAAAGCCAATAAGAAGGAAGGAGGGGTTAAGTGAAAAAATCTAGTTGGTATAGTTGTTCTATAGGGTGATAGCTATAGTTGGTATTGTTATTCTATAGGGTGATAGTTGTTTTCAATAATAATATTATTATAATTATTATTATTATGTTGTTGTTGTTGCTGAAGTAGGGTTTTTCTTTGTATATATATATATATTTCCTTAGAGATTAAAATAAAGTGGGGTACAATATTGCAGAATATTAGTGATGTAATCCTAAACAACCCAGAAGAAAAGCAAGGAGATAGAAAGACAGATTGTTAATTTCAGGATGCCTAAAAACAACCTGATTATGTTAAAATCTATAACTAATTGTTACAGTGTTGAAAGTACATGTCAAAAACTTTAAAGCTATAATTTATTTAAAGGAAAAGGCAAATAATTTAACAAATGATTTATTGTTTGATGCTGTGTTGGATATAAGATTACAGTACTTCTTTTCTTTTCTTCTTCTTTGGAAAACCAATAAAAAGAATTTTTTAAAAATTAAAAAACCTAAAATTATGTGTTGCAACACCAAATGGAAGTAGAAAATGAAGTGACTATCCCCAAAGCAATTTTCTGTTTCCCATTTGCCCAAGAATGCCAACTTAATTCACTGGGAAAACATCAACGGTCTGTGAAACGAAGGCAAAAAATCTCATCCTATTTACAAGACTTGCCCTACCTATCTGAAGACGTGTGCATGAACATTTATTCATTTATTACTTCAATTTATACCCCATCCTTCCCGCAAGCTTATACCCGGAATTAAACTTTGTCTTAAAGGTGCAGTGCCACTGGACGCAAACTCTGTTCTATTGTTTCAGACCAACATGGCTACCCACCTGAATCTATCTTTGCGGAAGGCACCACATAAAGCCGCCTAGAATGAAACTCCATCAACCTTACAAAGAAACTTGCACAGTTACAGACTGATGTTCCCTTTCTTACAAAATGCAAAAACCTGGACATTATACCTAATGGACTGAGAATTAAGAATCCTCTACAATTCACTTATTCTGCAAATGATGCAGAAAAAACTATATTTCACACTCTCCAGGAAGCTTCTCAAACATCTGATCAGTGTCCTGTACTACAAACAGAAGCAGATCAAGGAAACGGCTCAGTATTTCTACAAGGAATCAACCTGCTTGGCAAAATTTCCACAAGAAAAGACAAGCCATCTACTCTCTCAACTGGAGCTGCTGAAGCAACAAAAAACTCTCTAACCTGCAGGCTGCTAATCTTAACACCACAAATGCCTCCAACAATACTTTTCACAGCTCAGCAGATGAATCAGTTCTTTCACGTGGACTTTCATTCTGAAGTCTGCAAACAAAAGCTTGTACCCAGAAGTAAACTTTGTTGGTCTTAAAGGTGCCTCAGGATTCAAACTTCATTCTTCCACTTACTTAGATCACCCTGAGGCAAGAGGCTATTTAAAGGATATTTCACAAAGCATTCAACACTTTCCCTTCCTAACACCTCCTTTATGCCTTCTCCCGAATGACAAAACTGCAGGAAGACAATTCAACCATCGCTGGTATCAGTGACCAGAAAAGCAAACTGTTAAGACAACACAGCACCTCATTTTTTAAAAAATGTAATCTTAAATCATTACACAACACCCTATCGTGGCTGTTGCTTTGTTACCATTATCCTGTGTGTTATGGAAAATGACTTTAGCACCCTGATACAAGTTCAAACTGGATGAACTATTCTTTCTCGTGTTGCATATGGGGCATGCTTCACAGATGTGTCATCAAAAAGCCCCTAAACTTTTCTGTCAGGTCCTACATACAAAGCCACATATCACAAACGTCCATATCTCAGAAATGAGGCATATGTTCTACTCAGAGCTTTGGAGAAAGAGCAAAAAAAGAAGGGGTGGGACCTCTGCAAGAAACCAAAGTAGGTTCTGAGTACCAGAGGCCACACAAAAGTAAAGGTTGATTTGCGTGCCAACCAAATATTAATATATACAGTACTTTTTGCACTGTGTATATTAAGATTTGGTTGGCACGCAAATCAACCTTTACGTTTGTGTGGCCTCTGGTACTCAGTACTCAAAGCTACTACATTCTAATTATCCATTCTTCTCAAAATTCAAAAGCAAGTTCCAAACACTGTGAAAATAATAAGCTTATGAACTGAAACCTACTTATTCCAACATAAACTATGGAAGCTATGTAGGACTGAATTTTAACCAATTTCCTTACAATCAAAAGGCTTAGATCTGCTTTATGCTCTTTTAGTCAAAGGGTAACTGTAGGCCTCTTAGCTAACTTGTCTATAGGTTAAGCTGCAGGTGCTTTATAGGAATAATTATGAACACACTATACAAAGGTAAACTATACCGGAGCTTCACAAAGCATATTTTCCCTGGCTGTAAAAGTCCACCTGTCAAGCTGAAATCAAATTTAATCAAGATGCTAATTCTTCCAACAGCTTCACTGAAGCAGAAGACAAACTGCGACGTAAGACAGAGCCTCTAGAAACCAGGGCAATCTGTGCACAATTTTGCTGAAGACTGCCTCAGAGGTTAATGGCAAAAGTTAAACCCTCAGAAAACACTTTAACTGTACAGTAACACTGAAACCCATCGTTCACTACTGAGAATAAGCAAGACTGCACTAGGTGAACCAAATGCATCCTGATTTGAATGAGATGGGAAGCATTTCAGACTTGCACATCTCTCCTCCCACCACATGCAGGAGGTAAAAACACACTCAGAACGCCCCACTTTCAAGCAAACCCGAGAACTCGATCAGTAATTCCAGATTAGAAGAGTCATCACATTCCACATGGGGTGGAGGAAGGGCATGTGGTCAAGTCTTCTTCAGAGAACCATAGTGTGATCTAATAAACCTGCGAAGGACTCAAGTGGGAGTTGGCACGTGCAATCTCCCACCTTCCAAGAATTGAACTGCGACACATTTTGATCGTCCGCACAGGACTAAAGAGGTTTGGAAGCAACTACACAATCTGAACAGGCTCTGTTGTGCCAGGAATTCAGATTACCAACTATAATTATGGAGATTAACGGGACAAGGATGTAACACTGTTTTGACCACAGTTAGGAAAAAAAGGACTTGATATAGTCAGAAAAAGTTTCATTTGCAAACTATTTTGGCTACACGTACAGTCCTCTGAGGCATAGATTTACGTTCTGTACCTGGTGTGTGTGTGGCAATAAAAATAGCTCCTGCGATCAAGGGCACAGACAGAGAAGATCACACAGATCATAGAATCAGAGTTGGAAGGAACCTCCAGGAGATCTGTCAACCCAGATGTTTTCATTCTTAGTCTAACAGTCCATTTTTAGGGACTTTTACTCTTTCCTAACTTACATTTTTTTACCAGAACTTTGGTTTTCCTGAAAACTAGACCAAAGATGGCTTGTTTGGTCTAATCTACAGCAACAACAGAGACAGAAAGATACAGATCTCTGTTTACTGCTTCAGTTTGAAAGCTAAGAGAAAATTAAGCTAACCTTAAGAAACAAGTTTAAAATGACTCTGTTATCCAACCAGATCAACTTCAAGAAATTAAATCATTAATGCTACCAAGTAAAGTTCAATAAATTGGTCTTTAACACATGCATAAATTCTAACAGTTTACTACAAATTTGTAGCACTGTTCTCAACAAAAGGAACTTTCCATAGAACTCTTCTGCAAGAAGAAATCAGTGTGCCAGCAGAGCTCCTTGCACTGTGGGAAAGTGTTGCCAGATCCACAGGATCCAACCCAGTCTCTGCACAATACATGAACCCCACACCTATTTTCACATTACCACTTTCATTTGCTAAACTAGAAGCAATAAACGTGCAGTAAAGCTAAAACACCAAAGCATGAATTAAGTACTACTAAAAAATCCGTTCGGCACTCCATGGGTTTAATTCTGAAAGCAAGAACAGCTCTCCCATGCCGAACTGATCTTTCCTACCTCTTTTTCTGCTGTAGCCCGTGACTCACTAAAAACCGTTTCAGGAGGCTAGAGGATGGGGGGGGGGGTTTTT
>NW_015172566.1:660428-669123 GCF_001447785.1 Gekko japonicus
GAACATTTGTGATTCTTTGTTTCAACAAATAGGTGATTTAGGGATATTAGACAAACAAGCTATTTTACTTCAGTGTATGTTTTAAATTCCCACTTAGTGGCTGATCTGCATTCGAAACGTTTTAAATAGACAGGACTGGACAAATGCTGCATTAAGATTTCAACAGACAATTATCTGCGCGTACCATACAAATGTCACACTCTTCCCTATAACCACTTCTGTAAGCCATTTTCATGATTAATTCAAACAACCAAAAAAGTAATGATATAAAAAATTAACTTGATTCATTTTAATAACCTTTAGGATCAGTATTTAAGTAATATATTTAACACCAAGTAAAGATGAACAACATCAACAGAATACAGTGCTGCTTTCAATCAACAATGACGCCATTCTCAGAAGATACTGGCACTGAATGATCAGGACACATAAGTGTTGCTTTTGTCATCCAAAGCAAAGAAGTTTAATACACCAGAATGCAGATGTGCCAAGCCGGTAAAACTATGCAGCAAGGAGAGAGAGAGAAGAGGCAGTGACTAAAATTAAGACTAAGATACCTGCCCAACAAAGCTGCTCCTTTTGCTGTTTTAGACTAAGCACTTCATACATATTTTGAAATGGATGAAGAATGGGATAACAAAGCTGTCTGCTGAAAGCACAGAGACACGGAAGCCAACAATTCTCTATATTCACACATAAACAAGATGATCCGACTTAATTAAACAATACATTCGTTTTTTTAAACTACATCAAGATTAAATTCCATGTGAGAACCAGTTTCAGCAATTACTTGGAGAGAAGAATGTCTCCAGGGCAAAAGTTTAAAATGTGTTAAATATTAGTGCAGTTGATCTCAAGCTGTACACTGGCACCCAAAAGTGGGTTCTGAGGCCAAAAGAAAGGAGGTGGGGTAAGCTGACGGAAGAGACTCTGGGATGCTTGATAACAAATCTGTTTGTGCCTCTTCATGTGCAAGATGGCCATAAAACACAGCCTGTTGCTCAATAATTTACAAATACACCCCCATACACACTTATTCCTTGTTAACTGACACGATATTTTTGCATCTTGTGTTGAGGAAAGGGGAAAAGCAGCATGAAATTACTGAGCAATTTAGTCCCCAAAAAGTAGAGTGTATGTAGAAATGGGCTGCACTTCAAAAAGTTTGAGATCAGTTTTATTAATATTATTACAGCACTCCTTTTTCCAACACTATCTAAGCAATATGTTCTAACAAAGGTCTCCTTTATTTAATATTTAAATATTAATTTTTCAATGGGATTAAATAGACACCATATACCACAATTTGCCACAGTCAGGATATTTCCTGAGTGATTGTTATAGCATTTTTAACAGTTCAGAGCTACATTTTAACCAAAAGACCACCAAGAATATTGTTATACTTACCTCAAAACTAATTTTAAATATATTTTCCACCTATAAACTCCTAGTTCTCCTGCATTCTTCCATTAAGGTCTTGAAAATTACATCTTTATTTGAAATCTAGCTACCATCCGTTATTAGCTGCTTATTAAGTGCTCTTTTAAAAGTGAATAAATATAAAGCAGATACAAATTAGAACACTAATACAAATCAAAATTCTGAAGTTAATCTCTCTTCCAAACTTTCCGTTTATCCTCAAAGAGAACATTTAAAATTAAGTAATGACTTACTAGTGAGAACAGAGAATTCAATCCGCTCTTCTGGTACATCTAACGCTTTACAGCATACACAGAACAGAACTTGTGAATTCTAAAGCTTGTTATGCCAATGTAAGCACTTATACACATACCCTTTTGTTCAGAAGCACAACTGGGTTTTCAGAAGCTGCATAAACCCACTTGTGTTAGTAAATTCAACAAGACATGCTTGTTAAGCTACATGGCTGGGATATACACAATTAGGTATTCTCTGTCTTCTAACTGGGATGTTAAAGGGGTAAAAACATGAATGATAGGGCCCCAAATTAATCTCTGTGTTGTTTTTTTTAATGGAGTTAGGGGTGGGAATTAAATGCTAAAACCTCTAAAGCTGAAGCAGACATGTTTGATAAAACAAGGTCAGAGAAGACAGGAACTAACAGAAGGGGGGGTGAGAGAACAGGAGAAACAATCTAAAATTGAAGCCAGCTAGTCCCTGCTTAGAAAAGAATTACTCTGGATTTGGGATACTACTCATGAAAGGAATTTCTCTGATAACCAGCAAGAGTTATGCCAACAGCGAGTGAATCACAGCACTTCTCACACCTGAACGTACACAGCAAGCAAGCCACAAATAAAGATGTCTTCTGCTGCCTCCAGGCCCTAGAAGGAAAGACTTTCCAGACCATGTACAATAACAAGGAGCCCCTGGACCTGCCATCACAGCTTTGACACGTCCAGGGCATTAGGGGTGACTACCAAGCCTCATCTTGGGGCCGGGCCAGCCATACAGTTCTTGAGAAACAGATGGAGGAGTGGAGGCCTAACATTTTTAGGGGGACATTTTTAGGACAACCACTAGTCCTGAAAGGGACTTTCCCCCAACTTCCACACAACCCAGGGACTGAAGCTTGGACACCACAAATCGGATGGGGAGGGGGGAGTAGGATGCAGGTGACCCTCAACCAAGAAACAGATGCAAAATAAAAACCCTGGTGGGAGCAGGGCAGAAAGGATAAACAGGGTACGCGCCCCCCCCCCCATTCCCTCTGGCCTCTAACCCCAGAAAGTAGGCTGCCTTTATAGGGCAAAGGGAAGAAAGCACAGATGGCGTGATTGAATTGTGCGTAGGGCACTTTCGCACACAATAAATAGCACACTTTCAATCCACTGTGTAACTGGGTTTTACTGGGCGAAAATGGCAAACTCCACTCGCAAAGGGGGTTGCTGAAGTGGATTGAAACGGCATTATTTCGCATGCAGGGAAAACACCCAGCATGTGTGTCTGCGTGTGTGTGTGTGTGGGGGGGTTGTGTTTTGTGTGTGTGTGTTTTTGCCAATCCTGACCAGAGGCAACGAGAAGCCTGGCTGGGACCCGGCCGCCTCCCCACCGACCTGTCTTCGGAATCCATGCGGCTGAGCGGCTCCCCGTCCGAGGAGATCTCCAGGCTGCCCCGGCGGCCGCCCGACGAGGTGCTGCAAGTGCTGCTGCCGCCGCTTCCCCCTCCGCGGCCGCCGGCCCCGCCGCCCGTGCCGTAGCCTTCGTCGCCGCCGCCGCTGCTGCAGCTGGACACGGTGCTGCTGCTGCTGCTGCTGCAGTTCTTGCCGCCGCCGCCGCCGCTCTCGCCTCCCGCCGCCGCTCCTCCCGTCCCTCCGCCGCCGCCGCTCCCAGGCCCGGCCCCGCCGCCGCAGCCGCCTCCTCCTCCTTCACCGCCGGCCTCGCCCTTGGCGTCGGCCTCGCTGCCGCCGGGGCTGAGCGAGCGCGACTCGTCGCTGCTGCAGCCGCTGGAGGAGCCGGCGCTGCTGGCGGCCTCGTCCTCCTCGTCGTCCTCCTCCTCGTCGTCGCCGTCGCCGGCCTGGCTGGCGCTCTCCGGGCTGGGCTCCGACATGCTCTCCGCCCCCTCGCCCAGCGGCGGCGGCGGCGGCGACTCGGCCTCCATGCTCACGGCCGACGACGAGGAGGACGACGACGACGCCTCGCTCTCGGCCGCCTCCTCAGCGCCGCCGCCGCCGGAGAAGGACGACGAGGAGGAGAGCCACTGAGGCGGCTCCGCCATGTCACTCAGCTCGGCCGCCATGGCGCCTCCCAGTCGCAGCGTCGCCCGAACAGCAGCAGCAGCAGCAGGAGGGACCCGCAAGCGGCGCCGCTCTCGCCCACTCGAGGACTGAGGAGGGGCGGGAGAGAAAGAGGAGAGGCCTCCCTTCGCCGCGGCTGCGGAAAGCGACGGCGCGCGCGCGCTCTCTCTCCCTCTCCCTCTCTCTACGGAAGCCGCCTGGGGACAAAAAGGGGGGGGAGGGAGGAAGGAAGAGGCGGGGCCCGCCGCCTACTCGCCGGTTTCGGAGCGGCGGCCTGAGAGCTCGAGGAGGGAGGAGGGGGATCATCCGGGTCTTCGCGTTCAAAGTGCGGGCGGCTTTGCGGCAGCTGCCGACCGCCCCTCGGAGCGGCTTTGGCGCTGGAGTGGTTGGAGGGGGAGGAAATGGAGGAGGAAATGGAGTTGCCAACCTCCAGGCGGCGGCTGGAGGTCTCCTGTTGTTACAGTTGGTCCCCAGGCGACAGAGATCAGTTCCCCCGGAGAAAATGGCCGCTTCGGAGAAGTGGGCTCTGCGGCATTATATCAGGGTTGCCAACCCCCAGGTGGTGGCTGGAGATCTCCTGTTGTTGCGACTGATCGCCAGTTTAGGATCCACCCCCCAGAATCTCCAGGAATTGCCCAACCTGGCGTTGGCAACCCTACAACATGTTCAACTTAAAGATATTTTTCTTTCCTTTTGCTGCTACAGCCTAACGTGGCTACCTCTCCTTTTCCTCCTGAGGTTGCCAGCTCTGGGTTGGGAAATACCTGGATAGCTTCAGTGGGGGGCATAATGCCATAGAGACCACTTTCCAAAGCGGCCGTTTTCTCCAGGGGAACTGATCTCTGTCGCCTGTAGATCAGTCCTAATGGTAGCAGATCTCCAGCCACCACCTGGAGGCTGAGTAAAACGTGGAAAATCACCGTTTTACTCGACCTTGCCATGTTTCCCGTGTGTCTGTTACCACCTGGAGGCTGGCGACCCTAATATAATGCCACAGAGTCCACTTTCCAAAGCGGCCATTTGACACCCCTGGTCCAAACCAAAGTCAACCAACAGACTTCTGTGGCAGAGCAGGATTTGAACCTGGGTCTTCTCGTTCCCAGTCTGACACTCTAACCACCCCACCTTGCTGGCTCTCAGTTTATCCCTGCACCTGAGAAAGTGAGCTCTGATCCCACAAAAGTTGCTGGAATAAATTTCATTCGACATTAAGATGACAAGGGATTCCTGTTTTATGTTTTAGATTATGCTTATTATCATTGTTTACGACAGTAGACAGAATGGTCCTTGAGTCAATCGTTAACTGGCCCAGCTTTGCAGATTTTCTTTTCTTTTTTACTTTGTAAAGTGGCCAAGAGAAAAAGGCAAGCCACACCCATCCAAAGCTATTTAAAAACAAAGGAGGGCTTGTCCCTTGTATGGGGATCCCTTGGAACTTGGAGAAGGCTGGAGGGGATTCTGTCATGAAGGCTGTTGGATGACCTTCAGACACTTAGTTTCTCTCACTCCCTTCTGCCTCCCAAGAAGAAGAACTGCATAAGCTGGTCTGAGCTCTTTGGGGGAAAGGTGAGATAAAAATGTACTAAACAGATAGATGAGGGGGAGTTTGTGGAGTGAAGATTTCCAAATACTTTCTCTTGCCCATCATTCTTTGTGGCATTCCAGCTAGTACTGTATTTAAGATCAAACCATCAGCCATAAAAAACAAAACTGGAAAATCGAACCACTTGAAGACAGTTATCGGGAAACTACTTCGTTCATCCGGTAGTTCACTTGTAGAACTCACTGCCACAAAAGAAGAGAAGATTGGATTTATACCATGGCCCTTCACTCGGAGTCTCAGAGCAGCTTACATTCTCCTTCCCTTCCTCACAACAGACACCCTGTGAGGTGGATGGGGCTGAGAGAGCTCTGAGGGAACTGCTCTTGAGAGCACAGCTCTGAGAGAACTGTGACTGACCCAAGGTCACCCAGCAGCTGCATGTGGAAGAGTGGGGAATCAAACCCGGCTCTCCAGATTAGAATCTGCAGCTCTTAACCACTATACCAAACTGGCTCTCAAGATGTGATAACCACTGGGTTACATGGATTCCAAAGGAAGTCAGACAGATTTGTGGAAGAGAGTTATGTCATTGGCTAGTAGTCCTGATAGCTCCTTGGGGCATCTGGGTTCAGAGGCAGAATTCCTCTAGACTGTCAGATGCTAGGGGAACAGGCAGCAGGGGAGGGCTGTTGTTCATAGGCCCTGCTTGCCAGAATCTTTTTTGGCATCTGACTGGAGTAGTCACTAGAAACAAGACCATTAGTCTGATCTAACCTGGCTTCTCTTACATTCCCTTAAGTTCTTATGATTCCCCACGTGTGCAGAACTGCCTGAAAACTTAAAAGAGTCCTGGAGGGAGAGATTGCCCCCCCCCCAATTTTCCTTCCAACCCCTGCAATTCTTTGTAGGTCCTCCGCTTCACCCTCTGCCCAAAGTACTGTCTATTGAGGGGATCCCTAGGAATGGAAGAAAATGTTACTTCCTTTAGAAGAAAGAGCAAGCGAAGATACCCCCCCCGCCGCCAATGTGTGTGTGCCGTCAAGTCGCAGTTGTCTTATGGCGACCCCAGCACAGAGATTTCAAGGCAAGTGAAAAGCAGAAATTGTTTGCCATTGCCTTCCTACGCAGAGCCTTCCTTGGTGGTCTCTCATCCAGAAGAAGAAGAGATTGGATTTATACCCCACCCTTCACTACCCAAAGGAATCTCAGAGCGGCTTACAAACTCCTTTCCCTTCCCCTCCCCAAAACAGACACCCTGTGAGGTGGGTGGGGCTGAGAGAGCTCTTGACAGAAACTGCTCTTTTTCAAGAACAGCTCTTATCAGAACTGCGGCTTGCCCAAGGTCATCCAGCCAGGTGCAAGTGGAGGAGTGGGGAATCAAACCCAGTTCTCCCAGATTAGAGTCCGCGCACTTAACCACCACACCAAACTGGCTCCAAGCCTTATGGCAACCCCAGCAAAGCGAGTGAGAAGCAGTGGTGGTTTGCCATAGCCTTACTCTGAAAGAAACAAAGACAAACAAAATTGCTGCAGATGTGCATACAATTAGAAAATAGTTGGCAATAATATAGAACAACAATAGAATTCTAAGATGTTTTAATTCTTGTTTTCAGCAAAGAGCGCCGTCGAGATGAGCAGAAACGCAGATTACGAACTTCTCGAGTTCTAGCGTTCGTTTCGATACAGTTCTTTATCAAACAAACCTCAGAATCTCAGTTCTTTAATGCTCTTCATACGAATACTTCACAAGAAGGAATTCCTAAATCCAGAAACTTTTCCAAACAGCTTTGGACTCACAATTTTCAACTTCCATCGGACGGTCTGTCTTACTCTGCACAGCCTTCCTCGGTGGTCTCTCATCCAAGCTTTATGGCGACCCCAGCAAGGGGCTTTCAAGGCAAGTGAGAAGCAGAGGTGGTTTGCCATGGCCTTCCTCAGCAGAGTCCTCCTCGGTGGTCTCTCATCCAAGCCTTATGGTGACCCCAGCAAGGGGCTTTCAAGGCAAGTGAGAAGCAGAGGTGGTTTGCCATGGCCTTCCTCTGCAGAGCCTTCCTTGGTGGTCTCTCTTCCATGTACTGACCCTGCTTAGCTTCCGAGATCTGACAAGGTCAGGCTATACCATGCCCCCCCCCCCCCCATAACAGACCATTAAGGGTGAAAAGACCTAAGAGTGGGAAGTGAGAGTGTGCAGAATTGTCTTTTGGGAGACTGCTGGTGACAGTTGGATGGAGTGGGCGGCAGCGTGGCAAACGAAGTTCAGCGTGGGTAAGTGTAAGGTGATACATACTGGAACCAAAAAAAATTCCTATTTTTAAATATATGCTGGTGGGGTCTGAACTGGCCGAGGCGGAGATTGAAAGAGATCTTGGGGTGGCTGGGGAAAGTCCAATGAAAAAGTCAACCCGATGTGCAGCGGCGGCGAGAGAGGCAAACTCCACGGGAGGAGTTATTAGGAAAGGGATTGAAAATGAAAAGGCCAATGTTGTAAAGCCCCTTTATAGATCTATGGTGCGGCCTCCTCGGGAATACTGCGTGCAGTTCTGGTTGCCGGATTACAAAAAGGCAGAGCTATTTTTGGGCAGGAACGCACAGGAACAGAGTTCCGGCTGGCTCCCGAGTTGGCCACGCCCAGCAGGAACTCATTCGCATAATAGGCCACACCCAACAGCAGACACTCATTCGGATTGGCTACATTAGGGGTGTGTGGCCTAACATGCAAAGAAGTTCCTGCTACAAAAAAAGCCCAGGGTTTTGTCAACAAAGTAAACAGAACAAGAAGCAAAAGGTGGGTGTGGTTGGATGACCACACTTCTGGTAACACGTGGGGTGTGGCCTAATACGCTAATGTGTTTCTGCTGTTGGGTGTGGCCTATTATGTTAATGAGTTCCTGCTGGGCTTTTTCTACAAAAAAGCCCTGCAAAAAGGACATTGCGGAGCTGGACAAAGGACAGAGGCGGGCAACCGAGATGAAGAGAGAGGTTGTGGCACCTGTCCCATGAGGAAAGCCTAGAGAGTCTGGGACTTTTCAGTCTAGAAAAAAGACGGCTCAGGGGTTTATAAAACCCTGCATGGGTTGGAGAAAGTGGATAAAAGCGTCTTTTTCTTCCTCTCCCATTTAGGGTTGCCAGCTCTGGGTTTGGAAATACTTGGAGATTTCGTTGGTGGAGCCTGGGGGAGGGCTGGATTTGGGGAAAGGAGGAACCTCAGCAGGGTATAATGCCATAGAGCCCACCCTCCAATGCAGCCGTTTTCTCCGGGGGGAAACTGATTTTGGACGTTGAGATAAATTGTAATAACAAGATCTCCAGGTGCCACCGGTTGGCAGCCCTTATAATACTAGAACTTGGGAGCACCCGATGAAATTGTTTGGAACTAAGTTCAGGACAGACGAGCAGAGGTCATTTCGGGGGGGAGACGCGGGGGATCGCAGTTCCC
>NW_015172566.1:669230-673228 GCF_001447785.1 Gekko japonicus
TCCCTCATGGGGCTTGGCGGTGGAGCTGCAAGGCCGGCGGCGGCGGCCGGGACCGTTGGGGGCAGGGTGTGTGGCCTTATGACACACGTCCGGTGATGTCAGGGGGTGTGGCATATGCTAATGAGTTATGCTAATGAGTTCCCCTAGCTCTTTTTCTACGAAACGACCCCTGCAGACGAGTATTGCAGGAGAGGGGTGGGATATAAATCTAATAAATAAATAAATAAAACAAGTGATTAAACTGTGGCCACAGGCATAGACATGTTATCTGCTGAAGTGTGCCTGCACACGAAAGCTTATACCCAGAATTAAACTGTGTTGGTCTTCAAGGTGCCACTGGACTCAAACTTTGTTAAAATTGTGTTGCATTTATGTGCGATATACTGGATCAGATGTTTGGGATATTTTGTATTACCTTTTGTACTTGACACCCATATGCTGCACCGTGTAGGGTACCCAACAGACTGATTTGGACGTGGAGTGTGTGTGTTTGTTTGATTAAAGACATCTGTCTGTTTTTATAGAGCTATTTTTGTATAGCTGTTTTGTTGTTTTTTCTGTTTCTCAACCTTTTTCGGTTACCTAACTGTCCTGCCTTTTCTGGTTGGGGTTTTATCCCCCTCCCCCAAAGGAAAGAAAGTGAGAAGAAAGTTCTTCGAGGTCAAAACACCATTAATAACAATCCAGTGGCATAAAGATATTAGGGGGGGAAACAAAATTGAGCGCTTAGGAGAGGGGGGGGGAGTTTTTTAAATGGGCTAAAGGGGGGAAAGGAAGCTGGGTTCCCCTCATGAGTACAAAGGGAGAAATTATTCCTATGTTAGCTTTGTACGATAGAGGGTAAGATTTCCAGAAAGCAGACCTCTTAAAAGGGCAGTGAATGTGAGAAAACACCAAAGGTGAAAATGATCACGAGACACCCAAGGAGTATATATGTAAACCTATTGACAGAATAGAAGAGGGAAAACATTACAAATCGGATTCATTATGCAAAAGAGAATAATGAAGGAACAACGCTGAAGAAATGTGTGCTCATCAAATATCAGCGTGACAGAAATCATTGAGCGTTAATGGAGCATGTAATGCGTGCCTTTGCACTTCCCCTCAGACAGCCAGTGTGGCATACTGCTTAAAGTACTGGACCAGGTTTGAGGAGACCTTGATGTAAATCTCCACTCAGTTACAAAGTTCCCAGAATAATCTTGGCTGGTCACTCTCTGTGTTCAGGTCCTGTGTCTTGTCAGAGGTTTGTCAGCATCAGGCGCAAACACAACTTGAGTTCACATGGTTTCCTCGCAGCTCTCTTCTCCCCGGGTTGCAAACCTCCCCCAGTTGAGCTTCAGTTTGTAGTGATGTCTGAACACAGGCAAACTGGGATGAAACTGAGGTTTTGAGTCCCGGTTGATAGGAAGTAAACCAGTTCGCCCAGGGACTTTCACCAGGACATCACAGTGAATGGATACAGGACAATTTGGGGAAAGTACATGTGAAGACGTCCACAACCATTCTCAGCGTATCTTACCTTACAAGATTGTTGTGAGGACAAAACACAAAGGGAGAAATAAAGAGAAGATATATTTTAAAAAATACAAATTTCAGAGTGCCGACTTCATCCGTTTTGATACGTATAATTTGATTCATGTGTACTGATTGCTCGGCCAAACATTTCAAGTTTGCAAAGAGGGATTCTTACATAAAATGCCCAAGGTTTTTACAAAATCTCTTAACTGATGACTATTCTCTATGTTTGAGCATTCATTAAAACAAAATCATCCCTTCTATTGTGTACTGTAGGAATCAATGTAAAACTCCCAGGTGAATGTGGATGAAAAACTGCTTCGTGACACATTTATATGCTGACGAATTGTATCTGCCTGATTCAAGTTTAACATTTAGAAAAAAAAAATCTGTTTAAAGGAGGAGAGCAACAACAAAAATGTCAGTGACAAATAAACGGTGATGTTTCCCAGAGGCGCCCACTCGTTACTATATCTAATGGTACAGTGGGTGGCTTCTGCCAGTCATGAAGCCAGCGAAACCAGACCACCCACAGTCACGGTAAAAGTTTACTTGGGGGCTTTTCCTGTCATGCACAAAAACATGACTTTATAGAATTAAGCAAATGAAAAAGACACCCCCTGCCCCCCAAAAAACCCTGATCTGGGCTGCAATTTTTCTCTGTCTCAGCTCTCAGACAGGAACTGGATTTTTCGGAGCATTTAAGAACATAAGAGAAGCCATGTTGGATCAGGCCAATGGCCCATCCAGTTCAGCACTCTGTGTCACACAGTGGCCAAAACCCAGGTGCCATCAGGAGGTCCACCTAGGGTTGCCAAGTCTGGGTTGGAAAATACCTGGAGACTTTGGGGGTGGAGCCAGGAGAGGGCGGGGTTTGGGGAGGGGAGGGGCCTCAGCATAGTACAATGCCACAGAGTCCACCCTTCAAAGCAGCCATTTTCTCCAGGGGAACTGATCTCTGTCGGCTGGGGATCAGTACCATATGTTTATCCAGTTCCCTCTTGAAGCTGGCTCTGCTTGTAGCCGCCACCACTTCCTGCAGCAGTGAGTCCCACGTGTGAGTGACTCTTTGGGTGAAGAAGTACTTCCTTTGATCTGTTCTAAGCCTACTGCTTATCAATTTCATTGAGTGCCCGCGAGTTCCTGTATTGTGAGAAAAGGAGAGAAAAAAATTCTTTCTCAGTTTTCTGTATCCCATGCACTGTTCCCTCTAAGCTGAGTTAGTGTGAGCTAGCTCACAGTTTTTTAGCCTCTGGCTCACACATTTTTGTCTTAGCTCAGGAAACATGGCTCCAGAGCAAGCTAATTTATGCAGCAGGCAAACTGCTCGCTCACGACTTTAATGCCAGTAGCTCACAAAGTAGGATTTTTGCTCACAAGACTCCACAGCTTAGAGGGAACATTCCCATGCATAATTTTGTAAACCTCTGTCATATTCCCCCTCGATTGTCATTTCTCCAAGCTCCTTCCATCGTTTCCCCTGGTTTGCTGCAACGATCCTGGAACCGGCTCTGGTACAATCTTTCTGGAAAGATCAGAGTCAAAGTGGGTTTGCCTGCCGTGGGGATGGGGAAGCGTAGATTTCCGAGAACGCCCCCCTCCCATCTCATCATCTAGTGCTGTTTTCTCTCCTTAGCCACTCACGCCTTACATTCCTCCCCCTGCCCCTGGATGTCTTCTTTTCAGCCTCCCCCCCCTGTTTAAAAACAGTAATAGATATAGCTCTAGAATGTCATAAAACTCTAATGCCAGAGGGGGCATTAAGTGTTTTTAGAAGTGGGCGGGGCCAGACACCCTTCGGATTGTTCATCAGAGATCTGATTGGTTATGCAGATTAAAAACAACAACAGTGCTTCAGCATAGGGTTCCCAACCTCTAGGTGGGGCCTGGAGATCTCCCAGATTGAAAACTGATCTTCAGATTATTATTATTATTTGCCCTATCCCAGCTTACACCGGGCTCTGAGCGATGTACAAAGAGGCACAATGCCCTAAAATATATAAAAACATTAAAATTCAATATACAGATTAATAAAAATTATAGTACAGAATGATTCGTTGTTGTAGGTTTTCTGGGCTGTATGGCCCGTGGTCTTGGCTTTGTAGTACCGGACGTTTCGCCAGTGCCGAGACCACGGCCATACAGCCGGGAAAATCTACAACAACTAATGAACTCCGGCCGTGAAAGCCTTTGACAGCATATTAAAACAGAATAAAAGATCCAAGATGGAGTCCTAAATTATTTATCCCAGTTCCAGACTACTGGCCCTTTTCTGGGCAGGGGGAAGGGAACTCGGAACAAAAAGGGGGGGCGGGGGGGAAGGGTGCCAGCCAGTGAGGTAACTTGCTGTCCTCAACCAAAAGTCTGGCGGAGCATCACTGCCTTACAGGCCCTGCGGAATTGCATAAGATCTCACAGGACCCTGATGTCATTTGACTGAGAGTTCCACCAAGTCAGTGGAACTTATAAAAAGCTTATAA
>NW_015172566.1:673309-677523 GCF_001447785.1 Gekko japonicus
GGCTCGCTCACAACTTTAATGTCAGCAGCTCACAAAGCAGAATTTCGGCTCACGAGACTCCCAGCTTAGAGGGAGCCTTGGCCCTGACGTCATGACTGGGATCAGCTCCCCCCCCCCCACAGGAAGTGACTACTTCTGAGGGTGGAGTCAATGGCATTGTACCCTGCCACCACCCCCTATAGGGGGTGGTGACCCTGCTGACTGTCTCCCCCTGCTGGTGGCCAGGGGGGACCTGGAAACCCTCTGGCTAAGGTCCTTCCTCTTCCCATACGCCACCCTTCCCAGCCCCCCCAGCCCCAAATCTCCAGAGATTTCCAAAGCAGGAGTTGCCCTTCTAGGTATAGCTTGAGGACTGGCTTTAGGCTCAGTATATAACACCTTCCCTGCTGCTTTTTTTGCTAGTTACCAGCTTTCTCCCTCTAGTAGCACCCATCATGGTCCAATGGCTATCACAAAGGCATTCGGGGATTTCCTGCAGAGATCAGGATTTCAGCACAGTCTACGAAAGTCAACTTTGTTTTTTGTTTTTTTTTAAGATACACGTTTTTCCAGACTGCACTCTGAGAAAGAAGCATGGTCATTTTCCTTGGAATGTATGCAATTGAAGGTCGGATGGCGGGGGGAACAAGGGGGAACAAGGGAGACGGGGCCTGCCATAAGCCAGCAACTATTTATCGTGTCCTGGGAAGGAAGATTTCCCAATAAGTCCCCCCCCCAAAAAAATCAATTCCTTTTGATGTTTCTCTGTTGTAGAGGAACTCTAATAACTTAAAAGGTAAAGGTTCCCTTGCTCGAAAGCCAGTCGAGTCCGACTCTAGGGTTGCAGTGCTCATCTCCGTTTCAAAGCCGAAGAGCCAGCGCTGTCCGAAGACGTTTCCGTGGTCATGTGACACCAAGGCACACAACGCTGTTAACTTCCCACTGAAGTGGTACCTATTTATCTACTTGCAATTTCTTGCTTTCGAACTGCTAGGTTGGCAGGAGCTGGAACTAGAGATGGGAGCTCACTCCACCATGCGGCACCCGGGTCTCGAACTGCTGAACTACTGACTTTCCACAGTCTGCCGTTCAGCGTCTTAACCACTAAAGCACTGTGCAGCCCGGCTTGTGGTTATTCCTATGTATGCATTTGTAGGATTTCAGCCACAGAAAATTGTGATCACTAATACAAATGGCACATATCCAACCATCTGCAAACATCGAGAGGGACTTTCTCCCTTCTCCCAATGAGCACCCCCCCCCAAGGTTGTTTATGGGTGTGTCATTGGTTAGGTGGATGGTTATAAATCGATATAACCCAAGTCATCATTTAGGGTTGCCAGGTCCAGGTTGGGAGATACCTGGAGATTTTGGGCGTGGGACCTGAAAAGGGCAAAGTTTGGGGAGGGGAGGGACTTCAGTGGGGTCCGATGCCATAGAGTTCACCTTCCGACGTGGCCATTTTCTCCAGGTGAACCGATCTCTGTTGCCTGGAGATCAGCTGTAATAGCAGGAGGTCTCCAGCCACCACCTGGAGGTTGGCAACCTTATCTTCACAATGACCCTGCAGGGTAGGCATGCGCACACATGCGCACGTGTGCATGCGTGTGCATATGCATATAGGCCTTTAAAAAAAAAAGATGCCTCCCTAGTGGTAGAACGGATATGCAGGTTCAGGCTTCCAAATCCATTCTGCGTGCGCTGCCCCGGGTTCAGACATCCGGCCATGCGCAAAGACTGCACGGGGAACCGAAAACGCCACTTGTGATGTGGTGCCTTTTTAACCCGGCTCCAAGTTGTCCTATGATGGGACAAGTATGTCTGGGGATCGCCTGGCAGGTGTGGCTGTCTGACTGCGCCCCTTTGATCCGGAGGGGGGGAGCGACTGCGTCGGGCCAGAGTGTGTGATCACGGCCCTTGTGTTCACAGTGGTGAGCAAGTGTCCTCAAGCCACAGCTGACCTATGGCGACCCAATAGGGGTCTCGAACTGCTGAACTACCGACCTTCCACAGCCTGCTGTTCAGCGTCTTAACCACTAAAGCACTGTGCAGCCCAGCTTGTGGTTATTCCTATGTATGCATTTGTAGGATTTCAGCCACAGAAAATTGTGATCACTAATACAAATGGCACATATCCAACCATCTGCAAACATCGAGAGGGACTTTCTCCCTTCTCCCAATGAGCACCCCCCCCCAAGGTTGTTTATGGGTGTGTCATTGGTTAGGTGGATGGTTATAAATCGATATAACCCAAGTCATCATTTAGGGTTGCCAGGTCCAGGTTGGGAGATACCTGGAGATTTTGGGCGTGGGACCTGAAAAGGGCAAAGTTTGGGGAGGGGAGGGACTTCAGTGGGGTCCGATGCCATAGAGTTCACCTTCCGACGTGGCCATTTTCTCCAGGTGAACCGATCTCTGTTGCCTGGAGATCAGCTGTAATAGCAGGAGGTCTCCAGCCACCACCTGGAGGTTGGCTACCTTATCTTCACAACAACCCTGCAGGGTAGGCATACGCACACATGCGCACGTGTGCATGCGCGTGCATATGCATATAGGCCTTTAAAAAATAAAAAGATGCCCCCCTAGTGGTAGAACAGATATGCAGGTTCAGGCTGCCAAATCCATTCTGCGTGCGCTGCCCCGGGTTCAGACATCCGGCCATGCGCAAAGACTGCACGGGAAACCGAAAACACCACTTGTGATGTGGTGCCTTTTTAACCCGGCTCCAAGTTGTCCTATGATGGGACAAGTATGTCTGGGGATCGCCTGGCAGGTGTGGCTGTCTGACTGCGCCCATTTGATCTGGAGGGGAGGAGTGGCTGTGTCGGGCCAAACTGCTCGTGTGATCATGGCCAAGGACACTTCAAGAAGCAACAGGTGTACCAAAGTGACAAGGAATATGAACAAATCTGTATAAGCACAGGTGTCGAGACCAAGGGGCAGCGAAGGTATTTTAGAGAAAGAACATCGGTTCCCCTCAGTATTATACAACAGAGTTGAGATGCCATGAAGTGACTGTGCCAGCAAACCGACCCTGCTTAGCTTCCAAGATCAGACTAGCCTGGGCCACCCAGGTCCAAAGTGTGTTTACAGACAGGATGGTAAACAGGGGGAAAAAAAGTGTGGATCCTGCAGACCATGCTAAATAATGCCACTTCAGCCCAGTTCGGTGTAGTGGTTAAGTGCGCGGACTCTGATCTGGGAGAACCGGGTTTGATTCCCCACTCCTCCACTTGCACCTGGCTGGATGACCTTGGGCAAGCC
Source organism: Gekko japonicus (assembly GCF_001447785.1). Classification (NCBI taxonomy): domain Eukaryota; kingdom Metazoa; phylum Chordata; class Lepidosauria; order Squamata; family Gekkonidae; genus Gekko; species Gekko japonicus. The sequence goes on from NW_015172566.1 coordinate 676,553, forward strand.
ACAGTTCTGTCAGAGGTGTTCTTGAAAAAGAGCCGTTTCTGTCAAGAGCTCTCTCAGCCCCACCTACCTCCCAGGGTGTCTGTTGTGGGGAGGGGAAGGGAAAGGAGTTTGTAAGCCGCTCTGAGACTCCCTTGGGTAGTGAAGGGCGGGGTATAAACCCAATCTGTTCTTCTCTTCCTCTTTGTAATGTATTTAGATGCTGCCATGAATGCATTAGATGTACTGTGAAACATCTCATTAGGAAGCTATGTAATGCTTCGTCTTGGACAAGGATTCAAGTCCAAGACTAAGGCATCCAATCACGTTTGAAATGTCTGTAAGCGGGAACGACATTGATTGGACCTTATACGCTCAACCGCATTGGTTGATATCTGTATAGTAGGTGTGGCTACATTAGCCGGGAATGTTTAAATACCGAGCGGCTACAGTGGACAAGCTGTTCGGGCTATCAGATGTTGTACCGTGTTGGAGAAGTGTTCGTGTTGAAGATTAAACTTGAGTTTTTGCTGAAATCACTCTCCGACTATTTGTTAAGCGCTGGACTTAACACTCTTCTTCTTCTACTACTTCAGTGTCTGTCTGAAAGTGGATTTTGCCATTCCACACAGTAAAACCCACTTGCAAAGTGCACCGAAAGTGGATTGAAAGTGTGCTATTTGGTGTGTGTGAAAGCGCACAGAAGGCTGCTCCTACCAGAGGGAAGCACCTCCACTGATGAGACACGTCCTCGGGACCTGACCTCTCACCTACCTTCGAACCACTTGTGTGTTATTGGTGCGCTTGTGAGATGTGTTGGAGCCGGAGTTCGTCTTTTACATCTGGATTACAGCTGTAGGAAACAGAAAACCGGTTTAATATTGTCACGTATGAAAGGCAGAAAATGGAGCTACAGGAGGAGGAAATGGTGCTGAAGAAGAAAGGGGAGGTTGGATTTTGCTGGCAGTGGTGAGAGAGAGCAACAAAATGGGTGA
>NW_015172566.1:677542-677744 GCF_001447785.1 Gekko japonicus
GGGGGGGGCTTTATATTAAGATATTTCGCTCTCACCTCTCCATCCTTTGGACAACTGTATAAAAATAAGCAAAACCAGAAGAGAACTGTGACACCGCACAACTGCAGGGGCAAGCAGTTATTTACTGTCTGGAGAAAGAAGAAGAAGAAGAAGAAGAAGAAGAAGAAGAAGAAGAAGAAGAAGAAGAAGAAGAAGAAGAAGA
>NW_015172566.1:677955-724900 GCF_001447785.1 Gekko japonicus
CCCAAGGGAGTCTCAGAGCGGTTTACAGACTCCCATCCCTTCCCCTCCCCACAACAGACACCCTGTGAGGTAGGTGGGGCTGCGAGAGCTCTGACAGAAACTGCTCTTTTTAAAGAACAGCTCTTATCAAAACTACGGCTTGCCCAAGGTCACACCAGCAGCTGAATGTGGAGGAGTGGGGAATCAAACCTGGTTCTCCCAGATTAGAGTCCGCGCTCCTAACCACTACACCAAAAGGCCTCTGAAACAGCCATCTTCGCTTGCCATCCGAACCCCAGGTGTAGACAAATGTTAATTTCTCTCTTTCTCACATGCACACGTAAACAGAGTAACTGGGGTTTCGATCCGTCTTGAGACAAAACTAACAGAAAAGGAATGTTACACAAGCTCGGTCGTCTAAGTACCAGAAGAGAGCTTTCCGTGGGGTTTTCCCATTATGAGAAAGAACAGATATACGCAAGTGGCAGCCTATCTTCAAGTAACTACTGAAAACGAGTTAAGATCTTCCCATTCTGTTCTGTGCGATGGGAAGGAAATCTATCTGGCCTTGTCCTAAAACAACTGATTACCCTTATCATGCGGAAAGCTTGCAGCTGTAGTTCTAGAAACTGGTATTTTTTTTTTTTTAAGGTAGAAACTGATACTTTTTTCAGACTTCCAAGAGCAGCAGCTGTTGAACAGAACCGGGCCGCTGGTTTTTGATATACAGGAACCGTGAGGGGTTGCTGTTTTAACTGGTTTTGTATTCATCCTCACTCAAATGGATGAGCCACCTGGACTTGGATGACCCAGCCCGATCTTGTCAGTTCTTGGAAACTAAGTAAGGTCAGCCCTGGTTAGGATTTGGATGGGAGGCCACCAAGAACGTCCCGGTTTGCTTTGTAGAGTCAGGAAATGGAAAAACCACCTCTGTTCATCTCTTGCCTTGAAAACCCTACAGCAGGGGTATCAAACATGTAGCCCGGGGGCCGGATCAGGCCCCCTGTGGGCTTCTATCAGGCCTGCAGTGGGACTGGCTGTCTTCTGCTTCTTCTTCCAGTTCTGCTGCTGCTGCGACATCATAGGTTTGCAGCTTACAGATACACACCTGAACAGCATTCTCAAGATTGCAACAGCACAGACATTTTGATGCAATCATTCAGAGCAAGAGGTGTCAGTTATCAGACAGTGGTAAATAAACAAAACATTGCAAGAGGGCTAATGTTTTAAGCATGTTTTTATTTTAAGTTAAAAAAAAAACCCCTTTGTGTTTGTGTCCTTTATAAAGTTTATATCTCCGCTACCTGGCATTACATTTTATGACACACATGGCCTGGCCCAACAAGGTCTCATTTATGTCAGATCCGGCCCTCATAACAAATGAGTTTGACACCCCTGCCCTACAGGGTCACCAATAAGTTGACTGTGGTTTGATGGCACTTTCTGCCACCTCCATGTTATGAACAAGGTGATCCTGGGTGTTGGCATAAGCTATTCTTGTAACAGTGCCTCTGTGGTCACCTTGTAAACAAATTGCGATTTCCCACAGGTGTATCGTTGCGGACAGCAAGGAGTGCTCATGTGGGCGGGAAGTGTCCTATCCAGGTCAGGGCACCCCAGTTACACCACTTTAAAATGTGAGGTTCCTGCAAGTCCACCAGAATTGGCCCTTGGTCCCAGCATCGAATTCTCAGTGGCCTTTATCGGTCCCACACACTTGATTCTGCCTATGTGCAGTGTAAAATTTGTTATAGATTTGAGTTTTATCCAAAATGAGGGGCAGTAGCATACTTCCATGCTAACTGGGTTTGATTCCCCACTCCTCCACATGCAGCTGCTAGTGTGACTTTGGGTCAGTCACAAGTTCTCTCAGAGCTGTTCTCTCAAGAGCAGTTAACATAAGAACATAAGAGACGACAATGTTGGATCAGGTCAAAGGCCCATCCAGTCCAACACTCTGTCACACAGTGGCCAAAAATACCAGGTGCCATCAGGAGGTCCACCAGTGGAGCCAGGACATTAGAAGCCCTCCCACTGTTGACCCTCCCCAAGCACCAAGAAGACAGAGCATCACTTGCCCTTCTGCTGCTGCTGCGTCATCGTAGGTTTGCAGCTTACAGATACACACCTGAACAGCATACTCAAGCTTGCAACAGCACAGGCATTTTGATGCAATCATTCAGAGCAAGAGGTGTTGGTTATCAGACACTGTTAAATAAACAAAATATTGCAAGAGTGCTAATGTTTTAAGCATGTTTGCAAGAAACTGTTTCCTTCCCACTGAAGCCAGTATTGTTTTAAGCATGTTTTTATTTTAAGTAAAAAAAAACACCTTTGTGTTTGTTTCCTTTATAAAGTTTATATCTTCACTACCTGGCATTGCATTTTATGACACACATGGCCCAGCCCAACAAGGTCTCATTTATGTCAAATCCGGCCCTCATAACAAATGAGTTTGACACCCCTGCCCTACATGGTCACCAATAAGTTGACTGTGGTTTGATGACACTTTCTACCATGTTATGAACAAGGTGATCCCGGGTGTTGGCATAAGCTATTCTCGTAACAGTGCCTCTGCGGTCAACCTTGTAAACAAATTACGATTTCCCACAGGTGTATCGTTGTGGACAGCAAGGAGTGCTTGTGTGGACGGGAAGTGTCCTATCCAGGTCAGGGCACCCCAGTTACACCACCTTTAAAATGTGAGGTTCCTGCAAGTCCACCAGAATTGGCCCTTGGTCCCAGCATCGAATTCTCAGTGGCCTTTATCGGTCCCACACACTTGATTCTGCCTACGTGGGTTATGGTGTAAGATCTGTTATAGATTTGAGTTTTATCCGAAATGAGGGGCAGTAGCATACTTCCATGATAACTGGGTTTGATTCCCCCACTCCTCCACATGCAGCTGCTGGTGTGACTTTGGGTCGGTCACAAGTTCTCTCAGAGCTGTTCTCTCAAGAGCAGTTCTTTCAAGAGCTCTCTCAGCCCTACCTACCTCCCAGGAGATCTGTTTTGGAAAGAGGAAGGAAAGGTTGTAAGCCTCTCTGAGGCTCCTTTGGGTAGTGAAGGGCGGGGTAGAAATCCGATCTCTTCTTTTTTTCTGGGAATGACAAGAGCCTTGAGACTTTCCTCTAGGCCTGCCAACTTCCAGGTGGTAGCTAGAGATATCTCTACATGGCAGAGATCAGTTCACCTGGAAAAAGTGGCCACTTTAGAAGGTGGGCTGTATGGCATTATACTCCACTGAAGTCCCTCCCTTCCCCAAACCCCGCCCTCCTCAAGCTCCGCCCCCCAAATCTCCAGGAATTTCCCAACCCAGAGCTGGCTACTCTATACATCATTGTCCTCTAGAGAAATCCAAAAACTTTGTAGCTTAACTCTATTAATATGGCCGAAATCCGGGATCAGACTCCTTGCTTTTCTTTTTGAACATTAAAAAACAACAAGAGACAGTTTGGTGTCGTGGTTAGGAGCATGGACTCTAATCTCGGAGAACCAGGTTTGATCCCCCCACTCCTCCCCATGTAGCTGTTGGTGTGACTTTGGGTCAGTCCCAAGTTCTCTCAGAGCTGTTCTCTCATGAGCAGTTCTCGAAAAGAGTTCTCTCAGCCCCACCCACCTCACAGGGTGTCAGTTGTGGGGAGGGGAAGGGAAAGGAGTTTGTAAGCCACTCTGAGACTCCGAGTGAAGGGCAGGGTATAAATTCAATCTCCTTCTCCTCCTCCTCTTCTTCTGGGAGAACCGTGTTTGATTCCCCACTCCTCCACATGCAGCTGCTGGTGTGAAGCTGTTATCCTCAAAAGAGCTCTCTCAGCCCCACCTCCCTCACAGGGTGTCTGTTGTGGGGAGGGGAAGGGGAAGGAGATTGTAAGCCGCTCTGAGACTGCTTTGGGTAGTGAAGGGAGGGGTATAAATCCAATCTCTTCTCTCTTCTTTAGGGGTAAGGTTCTAATAGGGTTCAGGACCATGGCGCTAGGGAGCGGTAGGGGTGTTAAGCTCCAGGTGGTGCCTGGAGTTCTCCTGAGAGGACAACTGAGCTCCAGGCAAAAGGATTAGTTCCCCTGGGGGAAATGGCCACTTCAGAAGGTAGACTCTATATGGCACTTTACCCCACTGAAGTCCCACCCCTCTCCAGGCTCCACCCCCCAAATTTCCAGGTCTTTCCTTACCTGGATCTGGCAACCCTGTTTCCCTCAAAGGCCTTGAAGCTTTTATTGGAACAAAATGAAATCTCAAAAAAGAGGAAACGCAGCCCTCGACCTGACTGCATTTTCAGCAGATAACATGTGCCGCCCGTGAAAAGCGATATAGAAAACACATAATGAAATGTAGCAAAGAGACCCAAGTGCACAATAGCCTTTTCTGTGCGCACATCTTCAATAAGTTTTACGTTTTCCTCATTGAACGTACCACCCTTAATAGATGTTCTGTGGGGAGAGGGAGATAATTCGAACTCCCCCTTTCCCCCCCCCCCCCCCCAAGCACTGAATAAAACTTTTATGACAAGGTATTCTAATATGCTTTACCTTCAAAAGAACTTTTCCTTCCTTCCATACGCTTCGGTTTGGCTGGCACAAAAACTGCTTTATAATCTCTTACCGCAAATCCTATCCTTTCAAAACCCATTTAAAACAGCCTCTTTTCTCACAGTTTAGTCTTTTCTTTTTTAAGAAAGCTCCCTGTTTCATTACAACTATCCACTGCAATGACATTTTTTTTGAAATTTTACATTAGGAGCTGGGTAGCATAGGGGTTAATAGACTGAGCGGTAATCAAGGAGGTCCCGGGGTTCAAATTTTGCATCTGCTGCAAGACACATGGCCCCTAGAAAATCCACTCTTCTCCCAGACACAGCCTGCAGTTATGGAAACAGTCCTAGTGATTTACCTTTCAGGGCTGTTTTATGGATGTGCATGAAAACCTTTTGTAGTATAGATGGGACTATAAAGATTTCCCCCCTTTTTTGATTATTCATATTCCTTTGGTTTTCATGGATTTATTCTTAATACGATTTTACTGGGATGTAATGAAGGCCTGTTATATAGAAGGCCTCTCTTTCTTTGTAGGTCAGGGTATTTTTCCAGCTGATGTTAACAGACAAGACAATAGCATTCTTTTGGTATGGAAGAAGGTATAAGGTTCATAGTTTTAATTGTTTAGGTTATAACTTCATAATGCCTGGGTCAAAAAGGATTTTTAACTTGGTATCAGAGAAAAACACTTTTGTTTGGGTGAGAACAAGCCTTGGTGGATATGACTCAGGTCAGGTCAAGTCAGGGGTCATTTCCTGCAGGAGCGCACAGGAGCGGAGCTCCGGCAGTAAAAAGCCCAGGGGGCGAGCACATGCAACAAGCCCCACCCCCTGCTCCCAGCAGCCCTCAGTCAGAGCAAGAAGCAGCCAGGTAAGTTGCAGAGCCCCACCCCCACCCCAAAACAGTCCAGTGGCACCTTTAAGACCAAGTTTAATTCAGGTACAAGCTCGTCTGATTGCAATTAAATACGAGATCTTCCTCCTCATTGTGACTTATTTTTGACTGGATATTAATATGTCTAACACTTTTGAACTCTTTTGGTAGTTTCAGGGGGGTAGCCGCATAGGTCTGCAGTAGAAGATCAAGATTCGAATCCAGTAGCACCTTAGGGGCCAACAAGACTTGCAGGCAGGCCCGTAGCTACGGTGGGGCCTCCTGGGGCCTTGCCCCCTGACTTCTTCCCAAGCCCCCCCCACTTTTGGGATGAAGCGATGGGAGGCCATGTGCGCCTGCATTCCAAGCCATGAATTCGCAGCTAGGAGTGGAAGCACACAGCCCCCGCTTCTCCCCCAAAGCGTTTAAAGGGAACTGAGCCAGTTTGGTGTCATGGTTAAGTGCGCGGACTCTAATCTGGGAGAACCGGGTTTGATTCCCCACTCCTCCACTTGCAGCTGCTGGATGACCTTGGGCAAGCCACAGTTTTGTCAGAGCTGTCCTTGAAAGGGCAGTTCTCAAGACAGCTCTCTCAGCCCCACCTTCCTCCCAGGGTGTCTGTTGTGGGGAGGGGAAGGGAAAAGGAGTTTGTAAGCCCCTCTCTTCTTCTTTGAATGCTTTGTGGGAGAAGTGGGGGGCCGTGTGCGAATGTCAGTGCCCCTCGACTTTTCAAAAGGCCTCCCAAATTAAAAAAAATCCTGGCTACGGGCCTGCTTCCAGAATATAAGCTTTCAGCTCAAAGCTCCCTTCGTCTGATACTTGCCGTGTGGGTCTGCAGTAGTAAAGCAAGACTTGAATCCAGTACAGACAAATACATTTCCAGGGTATAATTTTCTGAGAGTCCAAGCTCCCTGTGCCAGACTCTCGGAAGCTTACACCCTGGAAACCTTGTTGGTCTTTCAGGTGATACTGGACTCGAATCTTGCACTTTGGACCCTAAGAACATAAGAAGTACGGGAAGCTCACCGGTGTGGTTAGTCCAGTCTCCACTAGTTAGCAGAGTGCTTAAATAAAGCTACAAAGGCAGGCACATTACTGTACCAGGTTACTCAGCTTACAAAGCTACACAGGGCCATGCTGCAAGTTTAGAAGGGAAATACCTCTCTCTTTATTTGAGAAGTACACTTTTGATAGGAAAGAGTAGGGACAGGATAGAGTACTAACTTACTAGCGAAGGATGGAAGCAGATGGTGAGAGGCCCATCTACCTTGTGGTGCTGAGAGAGGGCAGCATATTGTCCCTCTTGGTGTGCGCAGGGAGAGAGTTCTTCATCTGAGAGAGAACGGAAGGAAGGGAACTTGACCCTGAGAACACAATCTACATTTCTTTTCTTTTTCCTTAGAATTTTTAAATTAAATTTTCACTCAATAACAACAACAGTCTATAACGGCAAAGAAACAAGAATAATAGTTAACAAAAGTAGACAAACCCCAACGGAGTCCTCCAGGTAACACATAAAGGGCCTTAAAAATACAACAGATTCTGGTAATAACGGTTATCAGGGGTCATTTAGAAGAAAAAGAGGTGCAGGAGCTCATTAGCATAACTCATTAGCGTAACTGATTTGCATATGCCACACCCCCTGACATCACCGGAAGTGTGTCAGAAGGCAACACCCACCGCTCAGGCTCCACTGGACTGTTTTGGATTGCAAGCTATGGGGGGGGGGGAGACGTGCAGATCTGTCCTTGCAGAGGAGGGAGAGCTTGTACCTGAATAAAACCTGGTCTTAAAGGTTCCACTGGACTGTTTTGGACCGGGGGGCTGGGGGGGGCTCTGCAACTTACCTGGCTGCTTCTTGCTCTGACTGAGGGCTGCTGAGAGCAGGGGGTGGGGCTTGTTGCGTGTGCCCGCCCCCTGGGCTCTTTACTGCCGGAGCTCTGCTCCTGTGCGCTCCTGCAGGAAATGATCCCTGACAGTTATTTTGAATAAAGCCCCCTTCAGCTAAATATCTATTAGAAACTACAACTTTTGAAAGGTTTGCTGACGGAGATCTGAAGTTAATGCTGCGTTTTGTGAGGAAATCTTCCCTAAAACACAATCTACATTTCAAAGGGAACAGTGGCAGAAGAGTAAACACAGGAAGAAAGGTCAGTGTGCCTATCTAGCTATCTAGTCTCTCTTGCCACAAAGTTTGGAGGTTGAGGCAGGGACATTGCACCTGGAATTTCCAACAAGAAGAGCCCTGCCAGATCAGACCGATAATCTATCTACTCCAGCATCCAGTCTCACACAGTGGCCAACCAGTTCCCCTGGACAGCCAGAAACAGGGCATAAAGGCCGAGGCCTTCCCCTGATGTTGCCTCCTGGCTCTAGGATTCAGAGGATTAGTGCCTCTGAATGTGGAAGCTCCCTTCCCAGTGGCAAGTAGCTCCTGATAGATTTATCTTCCATGAGTCTATCTAATCCCCTTATGTAAGAAACCCTGAAGCGCTCGATAACCTTTTAAGTATTACGACCAGAGCTGTTGAGAATCTTGCCAAGTATATGAACGGCAGACCAACTTATCTTGATCAAACTCCCCCTGCCTAATATGCGAGGGGAGCTGTGGTCAGATTGCTTTGATGTTTTCTTGTCAAAACTTATCTTGAATGTCATGTCGAGCAGCCTTGCTCCTGCGTGGTAGCTGTTTCTGCTACAGGGCTGGGTTACACCTTGGGAAGAAGAAAAAGAAGAGGAGGGTTGGATTTATACGCTGCCCTTCACTCGGAGTCTCAGAGCGGCTCACAAACTCCTTTCCCTTCCCCTCCCCACAACAGACACCCTGTGAGGTAGGTGGGGCTGAGATCTCTCTCTCGAGATCTGCCCTTTCGAGGACAGCCCTTGTCAGAACTATGTCTTGCCCAAGGTCATCCAGCAGCTGCAAGTGGAGGAGTGGGGAATCAAACCCGGTTCTCCCAGATTAGAGCCTGCGCACTTAACCACCACACCAAACTTGCTGCAGCCACTTCTGTGCTTGTGTAACCTCAGCTAAGTGGGTTCTGTGGGGCAGAACTTGGAATGGACCTTACAATAATTTAAAGGGGAAATAACCTTTTAACGTTTCCCTTAACATCATATCATGTAACAAAACCATAGATCTTAGTGATACCATAGCATAGGGATCTTTTAAAGTCCGAACCGTTAACTTTCTCTTCACAGCTTGTCACCCTCGAAGTCCATCTCTTTATTCTTGGTGGCCCAGGAAGTCTCCAGCTGAACACTCTGTGCACCAGCTGAACAAGATGGAAGTCCCAAAGGAAGTCCCCATTAGACAGCACAGCCCTGAAACAATAGTTCTGAAATTTACAATTTAGAACAAAAGTCCCCCTCCCTTACCAGATTCCATCCACAAATCATGGTTTCCTTAAACAGGGTGTTAAGAGCCTATGATTAAGGTTCAAGCTCCCCAGCGGGGCAGTCTTGCTTCCCTCCTTTGCTTTCCACACATTCTGTACCTTTCTGCATCTAAAGGATCCACCCCTTCCTGGTTCCCGCTCCTCCACTTGCACCTGGCTGGATGACCTTGGGCAAGCTGTAGTTCTGTCAGAGCTGTTCTTGAAAAAGAGCAGTTTTTGTCAGAGCTCTCTCAGCCCCACCTACCTCACAGGCAGCCATTTTGGTGTAGTGGTTAAGTGCGCGGACTCTAATCTGGGAGAACCGGGTTTGATTCCCCACTCCTCCACTTGCACCTGCTGATGTGACCTTGGGTCAGTCACAAGCTCTGGCACAGCGGTCCTTGAAAAAGAGCAGTTTCTGTCAGAGTTCTCTCAGCCCCACCCACCTCAAAGGGTGTCTGTTGTGGGGAGGGGAAGGGAAAGGAGTTTGTAAGCCGCTCTGAGACACCTTTGGGTAGTGAAGGGCGGGGTATAAATCCAATCTCTTCTTCTACTTCTTCTTCTTCTTCTCATTCCATTCCTAGCTAGGGGTTACACTCGCACAGTCTGCAAACTAAGTCTTCTTGACGACCCGAGAAGAGGCATCCTCTAGGGTCACGATGGGATCACTAAGCTGACTCACTGGTCAAGCGTGGGATCATTCACATTGCCCCCGCCTTCTTTGTGAAGTCAGGTACGTCCTTTAAATAATCCCACAGAGGATATTTTGCTGGCTTCTTGTACCTGCCCAGTCAATGGTATCTAGCCCGCAGTTATCACAAGCGCTAACTGCAAGATTAGCTAGGGTCTCCAACAGGCACCGCAGGCACACAGAGACAACTAAGTAGTAAGTCTCAACTTAAAAAGAAGAAGAAAAAACACTGATCCCCCTCCCTTTTAACACCATGCATTTTAAAAATCAGAGAGTGGTGGTAGATGAAGGCGCAGTGGCTGTGAGAAAGCAATTTAAAAATCATGCAAATGGACACATCTGAACAGCATGGCAAAACAAAGGGCTCCCCGATTGTCACTGGCAGGCAGGAAGTGAGCCTCACTGGTGGTGGCTTGTCTCTGATTACCACCATAATTTTAAATTCTGTAATAGTGGTTTTCTATTTTCTTGCCATATGCTAGTGTGAAAGAACAAATCCCTCCAGAGAGAGAATCAGTGCTGTAATTGACTCAGCAGTTGGCAAAAGGCCTGGAATTTCTATCACTAGTTAATCCTCGCGAGGACTTGCTGTCCACAACAGAAGTGTCCCATTAGGACTTCTGCCAGCACATTTAAATCTCAAGTCTTGCGGCTATTTACCTAATCCGGGTCTCAGTCTGATGAAGGCAACTTTGAGTCTCGAAAACTCATACCCCCCCCCCCAAAAAAAAACTTGTTGGTCCGTAAGGTGCAACGGGACTCTAGTCTAGCAGTTTGCTCAGGAAACGTAAGAGTCAGTCAGGACTAGAAGCTCTGGAAACTGCCTGGCAGGGCTATTTTTGGGCAGGAACGGACAGGAACGGAGTTCCGGCTGGCTCCCGAGTTGGCCACACCCACCAGGAACTCATTAGCATAATAGGCCACACCCAACAGCAGAAACTCATTAGGATTGGCTACATTAGGGATGTATGGCCTAACATGCAAAGGAGTTCCTGCTACAAAAAAAAAGGCCTGGGTTTTGACAACAAATAAGGTAAACAGAATAAGAAGCAAAAGGTTACTTCTGGTAACATGGGGGTGTTGCCTAATATGCTAATGAGCTGTACTGTCAGGGTGTGGCCTAATACGCTAATGAGTTCCTGCTGGGCGTTGTCTACAAAAAAACCCCTGCTGCCTGGCATATTGGTACAGTGAGCTGGTCAAGGCTGCAGAGCAGAGGAAGGAGGAGCAGAATCACTATGCCAGTCTGATCATGTCGTGGTTAAGTGCGCAGACTCTAATCTGGGAGAACCGGGTTTGATTCCCCACTCCTCCACTTGCACCTGGCTGGATGACCTGGCTGGATGACCTTGGGCAAGCCGTAGTTCTGATAAGAGCTGTTCTTGAAAAAGAGCCGTTTCTGTCAGAGCTCTCTCAGCCCCACCCACCTCACAGGGTGTCTGTTGTGGGGAGGGGAAGGGAAAGGACTCTGTAAACCGCTCTGAGACTCCTTTGGGTAGTGAAGGATTGGGTATAAATCCAATCTCTTCTCTTCTCTTCTCTTCTCTTCTCTTCTCTTCTCTTCTCTTCTCTTCTCTTCTCTTCTCTTCTCTTCTCTTCTCTTCTCTTCTCTTCTCTTCTCTTCTCTTCTCTTCTCTTCTCTTCTCTTCTCTTCTCTTCTCTTCTCTTCTCTTCTCTTCTCTCAGGTGATAGTCCAGGCAACTAAAATACAAATACCATTAGATCCTGAAGTATTTTTATTAAGCATATTACCGGAAAGTTGGAAAAAAGATGACAAACATGTCATCATGAACTTACTTGCGGCAGCCAGAATAGTACTAGCCAGTCATTGGAAGAGAACTGAAGTACCGGACAGATGGGACTTTATCAACAAAATGATTGAAGTGATTGAGATGGACAATTTAACACAAAAACTCCATGGAAGAAAGAACTCTGTGTTTCTAGCAATGTGGTCAAATGCATATAATTGGATTGAAAGGAACTTATAAGGTATTATGTATATAAAATAGTTGTTACGGTAACTTAGATATATACCGGATGGGAAGACGTAGGATCGGTTTTTAAGTTGATGTGGTTTGTCTGGGTTTTTTGGGTGTGTTGGTGGTTGGTGTAATATATCTATATTATAATAAAAATCTATTTTTTTTTAAAAAAGAATTGCCCTGTCAGGTCCCAGCACAGCACTCACTCACGGTAGGGTTCCCAACACTGGGTTGGGAAATTCCTGGAGATTTTGGGGGTGGAGCCTGAGGAGGGTGGAGTTTGGGAAGGGGTGGGACTTAGGATATACTGTCATAGAGGCCCTCTTCCAACCAGCCATTTCCCCCAAGGGGAACAGATCTCTGTCATCTGGAGGCCAGTAATTTTGGGAGTTCTCCAGCTGTCACCTGGAGGTTATCATTCCTAACCCTCTGGGCAGCCAAGGATCTCCATAATGTGGCGCCGCTGTCGCATTTTTATGCTGCCCTTCTTCTGAGGAGCTCAGGATGAGGATATGTCGTTCCCCCCTCATCATTTTATCCTCACGACAATCCTGAGGTAGGCTAGACACTGACAGAAGGAGAGAGGGTCCCTCAGCGAGCTCCGTCACAGAATGGGGATCTGAATATGGTCCAAAACTCTAACCACTACGCCACACTCCCTCAGGGAAAGCTTGCAGGTGTCGCCGAGGGTCTTTGCCCAAGTTTTGAGGTCTCCTTCCGGATGCCTCTGCTAGGCAACCCCACATTTTCCTCCACCGTCCCTCTTTCCGCATCCCTATTCCAGCTTCCTTTAGGTGGATGACTTTGCTCAGACCTCAACCTGCAATTGACGGTCTCCTAGGGATGCCAGCCTCCAGGTGGGGTCTGGGGATCCCCTGGAATTACAGCTCATCTCCAAACTACAGAGATCAGCTCCCCTGGAGAAAATGGATGCTTTGGAGGGTGGACTCTATGGCACTGTACCCCACTGAGGCCCCTGTCCTCCCCAGGCTCCACCCCCAAATCTCCAGGAGTTTCCCAAGATGGATCTGGCCACTACCGCCCCCCCCATCGGTGACCCTAATGAGAGCGTCAGACGCAGGTCCCAATCCCCGCTCTACCATGGAAACTGGCTGGGTGATCTTGGGCCTTTCCAGGGGTTTTTTTGTAGAAAAAGCCCAGCAGGAACTCATTAGCATAATAGGCCACACCCAACAACAGAAACTCATTAGCATATCCATCCACACCCATGAGAGCATAGCTCATTAGCATATTAGGCCACACCCCCATGTTACCAGAAGTATAGTCATCCAACCACACCCACCTTTTGCTTGTTTTTCTGTTTACCTTATTTGTTGTCAAAACCTAGGGCCTTTTTTCGTAGCAGGAACTCCTTTGCATGTTGGGCCACCCCCCCCCAATGTAGCCAGTCCTAATGAGTTTCTGCTATTGGGTGTGGCCTATTATGCTAATGAGTTCCTGCTGGGCGTGGTCAACTTGGGAGCCAGCCGGAACTCCGTTCCTGTGCGTTCCTGCCCAAAAATAGCCCTGGGCCTGTCCCACATTCTCAGCCTAACCTGCTTCACGGGGAGGCCGTTGGTGAGGATAACATGGAGGAGAGGGGAACGCCGTAAGCCACTTTGGTTCCCTATTGGGGAGAGTGGTGGATATAAAAAGCCAGTTTGGTGTAGTGGTTAGGATCGCGGACTCTAATCTGGGAGAACCAGCTTTGATCCCCCACTCCTCCACATGCAGCTGCTGGTGTGACCTTGGGTCAGTCACAAGTTCTCTCAGAGCTGTTCTCTCAAGGGCAGTCCTCAAGAGAGCTCTCTCAGCCCCGCCTACCTCACAGGGTGTCTGTTGTGGGGAAGGGCAGGGAAAGGAGATTGTAAACGACTCTGAGACTCCTTCAGGTAGTGAAGGGCAGGGCATAAATCCAGCCTAAATGAAGAAATAAATGCAACTTTCTCAGGCTTTCTCCCACTTCCTGCTAAAATCAGCAGTAGAGCGCCAGTGAGGTGTAGGGGTTAGTGTGTCAGACAGGAATCTGGGAGACCCAGGTTTGAGTCCCCTCTTGTGCCATGGAAGCTCGCTGGGTGACCTTGGGCCAGGCACACGCTCTCAGCCTAACCTGCCTCACAGGGTTGTAGTGAGGATAAAATGGAGGAGGGGAGAATGACACAACCTGCTTTGGGTCCTTATTGGGGAGAGAGGCGTGGTATAAATGGAGTAAAAATAAACCTCTGATGCTAGGTTTTGCAGCCTGTTTCCTGCTTTGCTGTTTTGATACCTGGGGGTTTAATGGTTTGTTAATTTTAATATTATCTATTGTTCTTATCCCATTGTAAGCGATGCTCCCTCTAAGCTGTGGAGTCTTGTGAGCAAAAATTCTACTTTGTGAGCCACTGGCATTAAAGTTGTGAGCGAGCAATTTGGCTGCTGAATAAATGAGTTTGATTCCCCACTCCTCCACCTGCAGCGGCTGGATGACCTTGGGCAAGCCATAGTTCTGGCACAGCTGTTCTTGAAAGAGCAGTTTCTGTCAGAGCTCTCTCAGCCCGCATACCTCACAGGGTGTCTGTTGTGGGGAGGGGAAGGGAAAGGAGTTTGTAAGCCGCTCTGAGACTCGGACTGAAGGGCGGGGTATAAATTCAATCTCCTCCTCCTCCTTCTCTTCTCTTAATATCCAGCCTAGGTTGCATCTCTGCAACTCAGCTCCAGGGGCAGCTGACTGAAACCACAAGTCGGTAAGGAAATGATTGTGGTGCCTAATGCGTCCAAAGGAAACCCATTCCTGCAAAAATGCATCTCATCCATTACCTTCCGGAAGCCAGTCTTCCTTAAGACCCTTTTGCCGTGGGCACGTGAGAGCCGCAATTTATGGGCAGCTCAAAAGGCCACAGAGTCCCTCCCTGTATATTAGTCAATAAAGATGCTCCTGTTCTGTCACACTGGACTTTGATCTGGAAAGGAGCGTTCAAGGGTAGTCCTTCCCATCAATGCGATGTTTCTCTAGCTATGCCAAGTGAGACCCACTTTCAAAGTTACGAACTTGGATCCTATGCAGTTCAAGGCAAACTTACCCAGTGTGGGGTTGTGCTGCTTAAGTGGCATTCCTCCTCCACCTACTGCAGTACACTATAAACCCCCAAATGTGCTCCTTTGATCGGGATGCCAGCCTCCAGGTGGGACCTGGGGATCCCCTGGAATTACAGCTTGGTGTAGTGGCTGAGAGTAGCGACGCTAATCTGGAGAACCGGCTTTTATTCCTCACTCCTCCACATGATGCCTGCTGGGTGACCTTGGGTCAGTCACAGTTCTCTCAGAGCTGTTATCTCAAGAGCAGTTCTCTCAGAGCTCTCTCAGCCCCACCCACCTCACAGGGTGTCTGTTGTGGGGTGAGGAAGGGAAGGCGATTGTAAGCCGCTCTGAGACTCCTTTCGGTAGCGAAGAGTGGGGTATAAAACCAACTCTTCTTCTTCATCACCCGACTACAAAGATCAGTTCCCCTGGAGAAAATTGATACTTTGGAAGGTGGACTCTGTGGCATTGTATCCCACTGAGGTCCCTGTCCTCCCCAGGCTCCACCCCCAAATCTTCAGGAGTTTCTCAACCTGGATCTGGCAACCCTAACATCCCATCCCCTGCTGGTGGCCAGGGGAAACCTGGCAACCCTATCCTGTAGGCCTGTGGATCTCTAGGAAGATCATAATGCTGGGGGGGGGGAGCTGTAATACAAGGAGGGAAGAGGTCAAAAACAGCCTCCTCCTCTTCTGCTACCCAAAGCATCTACCAAAAGCAGAAAAGGAGATTGGGATGCAAGTTGGCTGTGACGGAACAAAAAGTAGGACATATACTGGCTATTTAGTAGATTTAAAAAAATATATTTCATTTTGAGATTCAGTTAGAATCTCATGATTCTAATCCACATGATAAGCGCAAGTTCTACTTTCAAGGTACCCTTCTTCTTTTGCCAGTTTCGTGTAGTGGTAGCCAGTTTGGTGTAGTGGTTAGGAGCGCGGACTCTAATCTGGGAGAACCGGGTTTGATTCCCCACTCCTCCACTTGCACCTGCTGGATGACCTTGGGCAAGCCATAGTTCTGGCACAGCTGTTCTTGAAAAGGAGCAGTTTCTGTCAGAACTCTCTCAGCCCCACCGACCTCACAGGGCATCTGTTGTGGGGAGGGGAGGGGAAAGGAGTTTGTAACCTTCTCTGAGACTCCTCCGGGTAGTGAAGGGCAGGGTATAAATCCAATCTCCTTCTTCTTCTATGAATAAATTCAGGCCCGCAGAATCAATTCCGAATCATAGCTTCCAAAAACCAAACCTACAGGATCCCGTGCTCAAAGACAACAGGACTATTCCACAGTAAAGATTCCAGGCTGTACCGCTTCAGCTAGTAAGTTATTTCTTTTTAATGAAGTATTTGGGGGGGGGGGGGGAGGAACGATGTGTTCCTAAATAGTATCCGAATTCCAGGCTTTATGCTTTTAAAAACAGAGTTTGTGCACATTGTTCTCGCCCCCCTCCAATATTTGACTTTCTCCCAGCATGCTTTTCACAGACACTTGAAGACATACTGGTTTTCTTTGACTTTTACGTTCTTACAGTAATATACTTTTTTTTTTTGGGGGGGGTAAACTTTGATTTGTTAATAATGTTTAGAGCTTTAATAGGATTAGTGATTTTTTTATTGGGGTAGTTAATATTTTTAACATTGATTTTATATTTTTGCCTCGAGCGCTTCGGCATGACAGAAAGGCAGTGAGCCCATTTTGACAATTGCTTGTCATTAGAGCAGTCGAATTAGTAACACGCTATGCTGCTCAGAGCCTCTTCTGGAGAATGCCGTTAATACATATGACTAAAACGGATTCAAAATCATTATTTGCGCCTTCCCCTTCCCCAGTGTTCATGAATTTAAGAACATTTCTCTTCGCATGGGGAGACTGTTCTAGAAGATGGGGAGAAAGGGGGATTTATAAAGGAACTTAACCTAAACTCGACAGTTTTGAGGCAGTGGGGATGAAGGCAGTGGCTCAAAAATGCATTTGGAAAGAAATATTATGTTGGAAATATATTATGTTGAAGTATTATCTTACCATATTTTGATGTGTCATGTTATTTTTTCATGTTTTATATTCTTATATTATGTACTGTCCTTCAAAGGTGTTTAACAAACGATGTTTTATGCTTCTCGCTTTCCCTTTTGTCCTTTTTTTATTCTGCCCCCATTTAAATGGTAAAATTTTAAAAAATGGTTGTCCGATCCCCACATCCCTTTTGCCCCACGAGCAGCCACATGTCCCTCCGATGGAGAGAACACCTCTCCGAAGAAAGCTAAGAAGGCACCAAAACCATTTCACCTCACGCAACTTGCGTCAAGAAAACCTGGTTCTCATGCCTTTAGCTCGAGCCTTGAGGGAACTTTATAGGAAAACATTCATGACAGAACAGTTAGGTCTGAGTCAAAAGCTTATACCCTGAAACGCTTGTTAGTCTCTAATAGGGGGCTCCTGGACTCGAAACTAACTGTTCTACCTCTGAAACTATATTTATGACAGACGTTTTCGTGGCATGTGGTGAAGAAATTTGTGAGCGCTGCCTCTGCTTTCCCAGGCCTCCTTCCCAAACTATTTTTGACCGGTGACCAACCCCCCAACCCCCTCCCCGTCAGCCCCCTTAACCGCTCCTGCCTGACACCCACCCCCTTCCCATTGTCCCTTCTCCCCAGGCATTAGCTGGGGCAACTCCTGGGAGCCAATCTGCTTCCCTATGCGAGGTGCCATCCCTTCAGCCATCAAGACGTCCCAAGCTTTCATTGCTCAAACTGGCCGGACAATGGCGACACAGCAGGGGGGACAAAAGCTGTTTGGGAAACGGGGGCGCGGGGAGGGGGAGAGGCAAACTGCTGGAAAGCAGCAGCTGTGAGAACTGTTAAAAGCCCGGCCTCGCTCCTCAGGGCCCCTTCGGCTTGGATTTCTTATCCACCTCCATCCCCCCCACCCCACCCCTTCTTCCAGAGCCTGCCCCAAGTTTCCCTGCCAAGAGCCTTCTAAGGTTGCTAATCTCCCTGGTGGGCAACTGGAAATGAGGTGGGATTAAGCTGCTTCTGTGCAACAGGACCGGGCAATAATTTAGGGGAGGAAACCCCCCAAAATTAAACTGGCACAAGCCAGCAATTTTTGTGTGTGTGTGTGTGTGTGTGTCTCTCTCTGGAAATCAGCAGCTTCCAGGAGCGGTCAGGCGAGCCAGAGAGGCACAGCTTCCTGGAGAAGTAATTGAGAAGGCGGCCAAGAGAGGTTTCCAGCACAAAATCTAGGCCCCCCCCCCCCAATACATCTGTGTGCAGGAAATTCAATAAGCATGGGTTTAGGGGAGAGAGGGAGGGGGAGAGAGAGGCCTTCTGCAACACCAAATTAAAGGCCAAGTTTTGCAGTCCTGAAGAGAAGACGGTGCTGTGGAGCTCGTGTGTGTGTGTGTGTGTGTGGGGCCAAAATGGCTCAGGGGACCACATCACATTTTAAATGTTGTTCCAAAGAACAGCTCCATCTCCCATTCTTCTCTGGCTTAATCCAGCACAAAATCTGATGATTTTTCTCAACATCCCCCCCCCCAAATCATAATCCTTCATAGCCTTTCAAACCTTTTTGGAAAACTCTTTTTATTGTAGAAATGTGCGTTGCTACTCTTTACATAGCACCCACAATGCAGAAGCTGCTTGTAGAGAAACGCGACCCAGATGGTTGCTTTGGGAGATTTTTAGTTTTCTAGATAGGTGGTGGTGGTGGGAGAAGCCGGTTGTGAATTTCTCTTATGTTCTTATGGAGGTGGGGGAGAAGACGAAGAAGAGGAGGAGGAGATTGGATTTATACCCCACCTTTCACTCAGAGTCTCAGAGCAGCTTACAACCTCCTTCCCCTCCCCACAACAGACACCCCGTGAGGTAGGTGGGGCTGAAAGAGCTCTGAGAGAACTGTGGCTTGCCCAAGGTCACCCAGCTGGCTGCATGTGGAGGAGTGGGGAATCAAACCCGGTCCTCCCAGATTAGAGTCCACGCGCCTAACCACTACACCAAACTGGAGCCAGTTGTTCACTACCACCCCAACCCGGTCAAAAGAGGGAACTGCAGTGCCTGACCTGGACGTCAGATCTCAGAAGTAACGCAGGGCCGACCCTGGCAAGTACTTGGAAGAGCGACCTCCAAGAAATACCAGGGCTGGGACGCAGAGGCAGATAATATCGAGCCACCTCTAGGGGTTGCCAGGAGTCACCATGATTTCTGAGCTTGCAAGCACATGCGTGCACACACACACACACACATACAAAATTAAAAAATTAACTGCCATGAAACAAGCATAGGAGCTGCTTAGTCCGCTAGAGCAATTTTGCCAAAAGGGTTCCCAGCTCTGGGCTGGGCAGTACCTGGAGATTTTGGGGGTAGACCCCGGGGAGGGACCTCAGCAGGGTATAATGCCCATAGAATCCACCCTCCAAAGAAGCAATTTTTCTGCTTTGGAGGGCTGCAGTGAGGAAGAAATAGACCCTGTAGGTCAGCAGTCAAAGCACATTGCTTCGTAAATTCGAATGCCACTCTTTGGAGGAAGGTCTGTGTGCCATTGATAGCCAGTGTAATGTAGTGTTGTACTCCAACTGGACTGCTCTGGGTTCACATTCCCTCTCAGGTATTAACTTCCTTGTCTGCTCTTGGATCATTCATTCATTTATAAATTCAATTTATAGCCCTCCCTCCCTCCCCGCAGCGCGGGCTCAGAGTGGCTCACAAATAGGCATAAGCCTATAAGTGGTGGCGGCTACAAGCATGGACGGCTTCAAGAGGGAATTAGATAAGCATATGGAGCAGAGGTCCATCAGTGGCTATTAGCCAGAAGGTATAGATAGGGGCTCTGGGGCAAGTGATGCTCTGTCATCTTGGTGCTTGGGGGGGGCAACAGGGGGAGGGCTTCTAATGTCCTGGCCCCACTGGTGGACCTCCTGATGGCACCTGGTATTTCTGGCCACTGTGTGATACAGAGTGTTGGACTGGATGGGCCTTTGGCCTGATCCAACATTGGCGTCTCTTATGTTCTTATGTTCTTAACAGATAAAGCAAATTAAAACCATATAAAATCATTACTACATTTACATCAAAATAAGCGCTCTAGCTGTTCCAGTCTGATCTTCCACAAAGATGACGTCACAAGATCATGCACTTCTACACAGGGTGGTGGGTCACAGTGACCAGTGTATGTTCTCCCCTACCCCAGCATCCAGGAACAAGAACAGGGCACAAATCGTGATCAGCAAAATAACCCAAGTCAACATCATCATGGTTTCAGTCCTCAAGGGCTTCATTTGACCCAGTTCCACCATGCCCTAACGTTTAGGGTTGAAGGGGAGGGGGGAAAGTCCACTTCCTCTATACCACTTATTATTTTCTAAACTTCCAACCCCTGAGTCTTTTCCCCCCTAAAACAAAAACCCTCAAATGTTAAGCCCTTTTTTTCGCCACGAGGAAAGGGCTTCACCCCCTCGATCACTCTGATTACCTTTTCCCCTGTACGGTTTCCAGCTCTAGGTTAGAGACCTCTCAGCAGAAATTTACCACTTCTTATTAGCAGGAGAACACAATGCTGTTTTGTGCGTCCTCTGTGTGAAGCAACACTGTGGAGTCGAACCAACGTACATGAAGAATGTGAGACGTAAAAAAAAGAAAGAAGAAGGTCGCGCTCACGTCAGGGATATGAAAAGAACACGTTTGGCAGCCTTCTCAGAAGAACAACAGCTCCAGATGGAAGGAGATGTAATTGATTCTGAAGAGCATGAACATCTGTAAAGCATGTGTCCCTCTATCCCAATGGGTCACTCGTTTGGAAAAGGAGGACCCCCCCCCACATTTGTACCCCTGTGCCCGTAGCGACAGGAACCAATAAAGCAGTCAATCAGATACTGTAAGACAACCGGCACTTACCATTGGCTGGTGGACAAATCTCACCAGTCAGGTGTTTTTCAAGTTCCCGGTTCAAATGCACAAATCTTGACTCAGAAGTGAAAGAATACAGATGTTGGAGACACGTTTTGACCAGGCAGGAGAAAAGAGCTTTTTAGAGAAGCAAAACAACAAGCCCCCTTCCATGTTACAACTCCAAATGTTTTCAGGAAGATATTGCCATATATATATATATATTAAAGTTTAACATAAGGTAGTTTCAAGTCACAAACCATGCTAGGCCCAGAGCAGTGACTTTTGGTGTAGTGGTTAAGTGTGTGGACTCTAAACTGGGAGAACCGGGTTTGATTCCCTATTCCTCCACATGCAGCTGCTGGTGTGACCTTGGGCAAGCCATAGTTCTATCAGAGCTGTTCTCTCAAGGACAGTTCTGGAAAGGGCTCTCTCAGCCCCACCTACCTCACAGGGTGTCTGTTGTACGGAGGGGAAGGGAAAGGCGTTTGTAAGCCGCTCTGAGACTTTGAGTGAAGGGTGGGGTATAAATCCAATCTCCTCCTCCTCTTCTTCTTCTTAATAAAATACATTAAAACCTCCACCTTGATTTAGTTTCATTGGCTGGAATCAATCCTGGGATTCTTGAACAAATGGCTATTACTTACTTCTTTATGGGGATAATGCTACCTCTTCTATTAAGGGATAATTCACCTGTACAACTTCTATTTGGGAAGCTGGCAACAGCTGATTTGGAAAGGTGGTAAGAGCTTATTTGCGAAGAGTGGAAAATGTGAATCTCAGGGCTCCCCATTCAAATCTTTGGCCATGATTTCAGTAGGTCTCTTTTGATTAGGACAACAAGAGCCTCTGACCTTCAATGTTGTTGTTCAGTCGCACAGTCGAGTCCGACTCTTCGCGACCCCATGGACTGCATCACGCCAGGCCCTCCTGTCCTCCAGAGTTTGCTTAATTTCATGTTCATTGCATTGATAACACTGTAAGCACCTCATCCTTTGCCGTCCCCTTCTTCTTTGACCTTCAGTCTTTCCCAGCATCAGGGTCTTCTCCAGTGAGTGCTCCCTTTTCATTTGGTGGCCAAAGGATTTGAGCTTCAGCTTCAGTATCTGGCCTTCCAGGGAACAGTCCAGGTTGATTTCTTTTAAGATTGACTGATTTGATCTCCTTGCAGTCCAAGGGACTCTCAAGAGTCTTCTCCAGCACCGTAATTCAAAAGAATCTATTCTTCGGCGCTTGACCTTCCTTTTGGTCCAACTCTCACAGCCATACATTACTACTGGGAATGCCATTGCTTTGACCATACGGACTTTTGTTGGCAGGGTGATGTCTCTTTTTATTATGCTGTCTAGGTTTGCCATCACTTTTCTCCCAAGGAGCAGGCTTCTTTTAATTTCATGGCTGCAGTTAACATCTACAGTGATTTTGTATCCCAGGAACGTGAAGTCTGTCACTGCTTCCATGACTTCCCCTTCTATTTGCCAAGGCGTGATGGGGCTGGATGCCATGGTCTTAGTTTTTTTGATGTTGAGTTTCAAGCCCACTTTTGCACTCTCCTCTTTCACCCTGAGCAAGAGGCTCTTGAGGTCCTCTTCACATTCTGCTATTAGAGTGGTATCATCTGCATATCTGAGGTTGTTGATGTTTCTCCCAGCAGTCTTAATTCCAGTTTGTGATCCATCCAGGCCGGCGATTCACATGATGTAGTCCGCATATAAATTAAATAAGCAGGGTGACAATATACATCCTTGTCGTAATTCTTTTCCTATGCTAAACCAATCAGTTGTTCCTTGTCCGGTTCTAACTGTCGCTTCTTGACTCTTATACAGGTTTCTCAGGAGACCTGTGTGGTGGTCTGGTACTCCTATCTCTTTAAGGACTTGCCACAGTTTGTTGTGATCCACACAATCAAAGGCTTTAGCAGAGTCAGTGAAGCAGCAGTAGATGCTTTTCTGGTATTCCCTTGCTTTCTCCATAATCCAGTGAATGTTGGCAATACCTGAGAGCCAGTTTGGTGTAGTGGTTAAGTGTGTGGACTCTAATCCGGGAGAACCGGGTTTGATTCTCCACTCCTCCACTTGCACCTGGCTGGATGATCTTGGGCAAGCCGTAGTTCTGATAAGAGCTGTTCTTGAAAAAAGAGCAGTTTCTGTCAGAGCTCTCTCAGCCCCACCTACCTCACAGGGTGTCTGTTGTGGGGAGGGGAAGGGAAAGGAGTTTGTAAGCCGCTCTGAGATTCCTTTGGGTAGTGAAGGGTGGGGTATAAATCCAATCTCTTCTTCTTCTTCTACCCATCTGCAATATGGGCATATTGATCTACTTCTCTGGGTTGGCACTATGATTGCTAAATTAAAGGCCCTTCAACCCCTTCAAAAAGAGTTGCACAGTATTAGCGTCAAACTGTTATTTTTAATTCCAGTAGGCCTTTAAGTATGAGGATTAAAATATTGACATCCTTTGAGTTTATTCATTATCCCTTTTGAGTATTTAGTGCCGCACGAACTGGTCAGTAAGCTCCAATTCATTTCACAACAACAGTCCATCCTAAACATTTCCCCATGAAATAAACAGGACTTAAAGCAAGAAATTGCAAGTAGATAAATAGGTACCACTTCGGTGGGAAGGTAACAGTGTTCTGTGCGCCTCGGCGTTTGGTCATGCCGGCCACACAGCCACGGAAATGTCTTCTGACAGCGCTGGCTCTTTGGCTTGGAAACGGAGATGAGCACCACCCCCTAGAGTCGGATTCGACTGGCTTTCAAGCAAGGGAAACCTTTACCTTTACTTTTACAAACATTTAACTTGGGCTTGATCATGCCCTGAGTATTAGGGCATATGGCATGACTTGGATAGCCCAGGCTAGCCCTGCACTATCAGATCTCAGAAGCTAAGCAGACCAGAATAACCATTTGGATGGGTGACCACCAAGGAAGTCCAGGGTTGTGATGGTGAGGCAAACCACCTCTGAACGTCTCTTGTCTTGAAAACCCCACCAGGGGTTGCTTTAAGTTAACTGTGATGGGGGGAAAAATCTGGACATCTAATGGCTATCCAGTAGACCTTAAAAACTATATTGCATGTTGAGATTCAGTGGGAAATACGGCTCTTCCACATGATAAGAGCAGGGATCAAGTTTTCCGTTTCCGCAGCTCACGTCAAGGCAGTTTTATTCGTTCTGATTGGTTAACCTGGTACAGAACTGGACTCGCAAGCGACTGTAATGGACAGAGGTGACCCCTGGCGTGCGTGCTGATAGCAGTGCAGCAGGGCGTCTTGTTTGATGTTCGAGGCCAGACCTCTTTTCAAGCAACTGGGGCACTGGCAGGACTGCTGGCATCTGCAGTGCTAGAGAGAGCAACAGGCATGGCTCAGTGCCCGTCATCACCTGCCAGGCCTGCACAGCCACCAGCTAACAGTTGGGCTTCCTCCAAGGGTGTCTGGCCAAGTACAGCCCCTCTCTCTGTTCCCACTCCCCCCCCCATTTTATTTGCTGGCACACTGACATCCTCACAGGTAGACGTGGCACTCCCCACCGACAGCATTCTCTCCTGTGGTAGAATGGCAAATCAATTTCAGTGGCCAAAGCAGGCTAGAGTGAATTCAAGCATGGATTATTCAAGGGAAGTGTGGCTTGCTTCCAATGACAATTTTTGGCATTCACACAGATTAGAATTCTAACACAGATACTTTAAAAAAAATGTCGCCTGTATTCTCTTCTCCTCCAAAGTGCACTAAAAATGGCAGTGGGCTTCATAAAGCTCCTCATTGAGAACATAAGAGAAGGCAATGTTGGACCAGGCCAATGGCCCACCCGGTCCAGCACTCTGCGTCGCACAGTGGCCAAAACCCAGGTGCCATCAGCGGGGCCAGAACTCCAGAAGCCCTCCCACTTTGCCCCCCTCCCCGAAGCATACAGAGCATCACTGCCCCGGGGCATAGTGTTCATAAGAACATAAGAGAAGCCATGTTGGATCAGGCCAAATTCATACCCCCAAATTTTTGTTGGTCTCTGAGGTGCTACTGGAGTCAACTCTAGCTATTCCACAGGAAGTGATTCCAGAAAGACACAATGAAGAGCTGAGCTGTAATCCTAATCCATATGAGAAGGAAAATCAGGATGTTATTTACGCGGCATTGATTTGAGAAGAAGGGACCTTGAAAATGAAGTCTGGCTTGCATCCAATCGCCCACCCACCGAAGGCACACAGAGTTTCCCCCACAATCCCGTGGCGCCTTCTGACACCTGGAAAGATAATTCCCGAAGTCACAGGACGCCCCCTGGAGGAATAGTGTGCAAGTGAAGGGGTGAAATCACATTTGACATTTGCAGGAGGAGGAGGAGGAGAAGCAATTTCCACCCCGTTGGCCCTCTTCAGCCCAGCTTCCTCCCTCCCCAAGGGTCCCATAATCCCAGGAAGGAAGTGGCCAATGATTGGAAGGGGCCGCAACAGAGGAACACAGGAAAATGCCACAATCCATGCACAGATGTCTGTATACAGAAGAAAAAGAAGAGATTGGATTTATACCCCGCCCTTCACTTGGAGTCTCAGAGCGGCTTACAAACGCCTTTCCCTTCCCCTCCCCAGTCACCCTGTGAGGTAGGTGGGGCTGAGAGAGCTCTTTCCAGAACTGCCCTTGAGAGAACAGCTCTGAGAGAACTTGTGGCTGACCCAAGGTCATCAAGCAGCTGCAGGTGGAGGAGTGGGGAATCAAACCTGGTTCTCCCAGATTAGAGTCCGCACACTTAACCACTACACCAAACAGACTATAGTGATTCAGGGAGCCCCTCAAGTATCACCCTACAAAACCCGCGGCAGAAAGGCCCAGCTTTATCGCAAAGCCTGCTCCATGCCACAGGAAAACATGCCTTCTGATTAAGACGGATCCTCACCTGCCTGACTTCAGAGTAATCATGATTCCCTGACTCTGGACTCATGCTCAGTAATGCAGATGGTCGCTGCCATTGAAGCCTGGCAATGGAGATATGGAACCAGCTCAAGATTTTCTATTCCTTGGCTCAGTCATCAGCCAAAAGGGAGACGGCGCCCAAGAAATCAGAAGGAGACTGAAATGGGGAAGGGCGGCCAAGAAGGAGCTAGAAAAGATTTTTAAGGGTAAGAATGTGTCACTGGAGACTAAGGTCAGGATCTTTCCTATTATGGTGTTCATAAGAGAGGTCAATCAGTGGCTATTAGCCACAAGGTATAGGTAGGAACTCTCAGTCTGGGGCAATGTGGTGCTTGGGAAGGGGGGCAACAGTGGGAGGGCTTCTGGTGTCCTGGCCCCACTGGTGGATCTCCTGATGGCACCTGGTATTTCTGGCCACTGTATGACACAAGGTGTTGGACTGGATGGGCCATTGGCCTGATCCTACATTGGCTTCTCTTATGTTCAGTCCAGGCCCCCCCGACTTCCAATTTTTTATTTGTGGCGTTCCCTTGGGGGGTTGTGGGGGTGTCTGTGCAGGGTGCCCCCGACTTATTTAAAGACCCCCCCAAATTAAAAGATCCTGGCTATGGGCTTGGGCAGACCCAACAGGAGAGGGACTGACTCCATCCAGGAAGCCACGGCCCTCAGCTGGCAAGACCTGAGCCAGGTTGTCAACTGCAGGACTTCTTGGGAGGTCATGAATTCACAGGGTCACCATAACCCGGAAGACTCAGTGGCACTTAACGCACACGCGGCTGCCCCTCTGCCCTTTGCGCAGTGCTCCTGTCTGAACTCCCGTTCTCTCATTCTGCAGAGCGACCAAAAACCGCGAAAGATTTCTGCCGCTGGCTGAAAACAGCACCCGTGCAATTGCTTAAGAACATCCACATTTATTTATAACATGATATAAAAGAAATGAAGATATGAACATTTTGCATTTGAACAGTAGTAAGTGTCCTTTATACTTACAGCGGTTGTGCTCATTGTATAATATATACACAATGAACATAATTACATTTGTACACAAACTAATTGGGGACTGAATAACTTTGCTTATTGCTGTACACACCCTACTCCAACAGAGGAAGAGCCCAGTACCTCGAAATCCCTACCCTTCGTTCTTTTCTTGGGGGGGGGGAGAGAAAGGAAACACTAACATCCATGTCTAGGTGGAGGATAGTATGGCAGGAACGGACATTGCAACTTGACCGAGAAATAATTACACAGCAGAAGGGGGGGGGCACACCTTTTAACTCGGCATTAATAAAAATGGCACGTTCTTAAATAGAGAACAAAACATTTACAAATAAAGAAAAGAGTGAAAACGATACACGATCCATTTTTTAAAAAGCAATAAAATGAGGTTTTGAGTGGTGATCTGTAAAAGCAATCGATAAACAAAGGCTAAAAAAGGAAGCGAGAATTCCAACGTAATCGAATTCCCGATTTATTTATTTTTTTAAAAACCTTGAACTGCAAGGGGAGGAAAACCCACCTGCAAAAGTTCTGATTGGAGGCTGCATGTTAAAAAAAAAAAGAAAAGAAGGGGATCCAGAATGATGTGGATGGAAATTATAGCAGCAGCTGGCATCAGAAGGACAAATTGTTGACGGTACCATTGGGGGGCATTTTAAAGCTCTCTTGGAATAAACATTTTCCATGAAGTGATAAAACGATGCTCTGTGGCCAAAAGCATCAGAACTATGAATTTCATAGATTTCATAAAATTGACTGTACAACGTCTTCTCTTCATTTCCACGGGTCCATTGGTACGTCAGCCATGAATTGTTTCAGCAGAAGCTGGGACAGCTGGGGGAAAAAAAAGACAGAAAATGGAGGTTGCGGTTTAGTCCGAACACGTGGCTCAAAGAGATTCCCTGCTCTCTATGACCTGATACAGAGAAGAACACAAAACGTCCTATGAGCTGGGATAATTTTGAGGGGAGCTGCTAAGTGCAGGGATTCTAAGGAATGGTGGTGGGGTGGGGGGAAGAGGAACTTCCCAGAAGGACTTATAAAGAAATTTCTTCATATGGGAGAGGGCCAAATGTTGTAAGCCTCCCAACCCCACACTGGGCCTTGCTTGGGGCCACGGTGACTCGATGGGGGGGGGCAGGGGGGGAACACACAGCTCCCCAGAATATTGGCCCTCTGGAGCCTTTCCTGGTGGTGTAAATGCCCAATCTATCCACTTTAGATTCCCACTGGGGAGAAAAGTGTGGTATGAACTGCAGAACAGACAAATATTTGTATTTATTTATTTGTTCTATTTATATTCCGCCCTCCCCACGTGGGCTGGCTCAGGGCAGTTTACAACATTCCACATAATATTCAAAACCGGTATTCTGAATGTCTGAAATTCTACCCTGATGGCCTTTCAAGTCTCATGCTTGGCCTTTGCAGATGCCTTTAAGTGCCGGGGCAGGCGGGTGACATTGCTGTGGTTTAAGCCACAAATCTCCGTAAAGGACCTTCACTTCCGACCGGAAGTTCGGCCTGGCTTTTAAAAAAATATGCAATGTTTTCAATTAGTACTAAAAGTTTTATTAATGGCAACGCACACCCATGCCGGACAGCCTAACACAAACCTGCTGCTGCGGAGTTTCCTCTTGAAGTCTGAGCTGGCATCTCAAAGGAAGAAAGAGGATCTTCCTGCTCGTGAAGGCTGGTTTCTTCGCTCTCTTCGGTGCTGCTCTCAGGTTTGTGGTTTGCAACAGGGGCCTCATCCTTTGGGCTGGGGAGAGAAGAGAACCAAGTTTAGAGTTTCCTTCGGCTTCTAATTAGGTTAACTGATATAGTCTACTACTTCAGTAAAAGACCGACACCCACAACCCCCCCAACTAACTGAGACATACAGAATTATGAGATTTGTGTTAAAAAAATCTTGAAACTGAAGCTTTTGGGTGAAGAATCCCTCCAAGAAACGGCTTCTCCACTGAATTTTTAATTAAAAATGAACCTCAGGAGTCTTGGGAAATCCATAAGTCTTTTTCGCTTGTACCTAAACTGACTCCAACTAAAGCAGAGTGCCTTAAGAGAGTTGGACTGTAAATTATTCTTCCTGTTAGCACATGCCACGTGCATTCACGTTTTCCCACGTGTAGGTGAAGGGCAGATGATTGATTAATTCTGATAACGGTTCCTTGCGGAGCAGGCAAACGGACCAGGTTCTGAGAAACAGTCAGAATCCAGAAAGTTGCAAATACACCGCAGCCTTTTCAGGCCTCCAGGCTTTCCGGCATTCTCATTTCCCTCGCTTGTGTGTTCCTGTTGCTTCCGTTGTTGTTCTTTTCTGTTTTGCATTTGTTTTGCTCGAGGAGTGATCAATGCAATATCACATCCCTTTACGTCTGGCGTATCTCCCCGCAGGTTTAAACTGCAGGTTTTTATGCTGGACGAAAAGCAATGTAAAATCACATTGACCACTAGAGGGAGCACAACATGTGAGGGATAGCCTCCCTCAAGCAACAGGAACAGACAAGGGAGGAAAGCCCTCCCTTTGCCCTCTTAGCCCCTGGTCTTGTCCTCCCCATCTTGGCTTTTTTAGAAGGTCAGGGTTTCTCCAAAGTTGCATTCAGGGTAGAGGCTGTAATCACAAGGGAATAAACACCTGCGTTTCCCACATTTTTTCCCATTCTTGCGTTTTTATTGTGTAGCCTACATTTTGTTCCCAGGTTTTCATGCAGGGTTTTATCGCTAAATCTTCCATACTTTCCTTCTGAAAAAGTTTGTATAGCTTTTGTATTTGTTTATCTGCCAAGGACAACCAAATCTTGTCTAGTTCTAACATTGTGTCATTAAATTTTGTTTTTTTGTCCTTAGCAAATCTTGATTGTATTATTGTTCTCTCCCAACTTGTCAAGTTTATATTCATTTCTTGTAGGTTCTCCAATGTTTTTAATTCTTTTTCTTTGGTTAATAACTTTTCATAGGTTGCTTTTTTCCCCTCTGTTAGTAAAGCTGGCAATATAGAGGGAAACGAAAAAATTAGTAAGAGCTACACCATACAAAGAGAATATCCTAAAAATGTTTTACAGGTGGCACTGGTCACCGGATAAAATAACAAAATGTTATAAAAATGTCTCGGATACATGCTGGAGATGTAATAATAACGTAGGAACATACTATCATATCTGGTGGAGGTGTGACAAAATAGTAAAATTTTGGAAAATGGTAAAATATTTGATAAAAGAAATTGTAGGAATAGATCTGCAGCTTAAACCGGAAAGTTACTTGCTTAATATCTTGCCAGATATAGTAAATACAGATGATAAATGTATTGTGTTATATATCCTCACGTTAAGCAGAATTCTGATAGCGAAAAAATGGAAATCAGATTTACTACCTAAAAAAGAAGAAATAATGGAAAAAATATTCGAAATAGCAGAAATGGACAGATTAAATATGATATTAGCAGAGAGAGATGATAACGCTTATAAGAAAAGATGGTTTAAAGTGTATAAATGGTTTGAAAAAAATGTAGAATGAACACTCCGAAACTGATTTGTACAATGGGAATGTACTTGGATTTTTATTTTTTGTTTGTTTGTTTGTTGGAAAAAGTATAAATAAATTCTTAAAAAAAAATAATAATAAAAAAAGGAATAAACACCTGCGTGCGTGCCCATGGAAAAGTGTGTTGGGCTTGAAGTTATTTGATTCCAGCCTTGGTTTTTATATATCGGTAGTGGAATGAGTTTTGACAGCTTCATTATTTATGTTTCCTTAAAGAAACTTCAGGATTTTGGTTACCATTTGGTTACCATTTGAATGTGTTGGGTAAATGGTCTGTATTATATCAAACACTCACTAAGATTTAAAACAAAAAACAAACAAACAAACCACAAACATTCTAAATACACACCAAAGGTTAATGAAATAATGCACACAAACAAAGCTTAATCCTTCCCCTTTAATATCATCTCCATATACAAACAAGCTAAAGAGCAATTAACTTCTATCCAAACAACAGGACAAGTTGTGGTTTTTTTTTGGGGGGGGGAAGTATTTTAAAGAACAGCAAATAGACAGAGGAGATATTACACATATCAAACAAACAAACAAAAAAAGTCAAATAGGTTTAAAAGCTGAACTCGAACCAATCAAGTTTACTAATGTACTGTTCTGCAAGTCAAACAGTTCCGAACGGACTGTAGGAATCCATTTTATCCACTGAGAAATGCCAAACAACAGCTACAAGTCAAACCATCCCGGATGTAGTTCCAGGTGGTCAGCCGTGTTGGTCTGAAGCAGTAGAACAAATTTAGAGTCCAGTGACCACCTTTAAGACCAACAAAGGTTTATGCTCTGCACACGAAAGCTCATACCTTGAATAAACCTTTGTTGGTCTTAACGGTGCCACTGGACTCTAACTTTGTTCATCCTGAATGTTGTCATAGGCATAGACTGAATTCATTAAAGAATCTTGGATTTGCTTCAGCTTTTGCCTTCTTCAGCAGGTAGCTGATAGCACATAGAAGAGAAGAGGAGATTGGATTTATACCCCGCCCTTCACTTGGAGTCTCAGAGCGGCTTCCAAACTCCTTTCCCTTCCCCTCCCCACAACAGACACCCTGGGAGGTGGGTGGGGCTGAGAGAGCTCTGACAGAAACTGCTCTTTTTCGAGAACACCTCTGACAGAACTTTGGCTTGCCCAAGGCCATCCAGTAGCTGCAAGTGGAGGAGTGGGGAATGATACCTGGTTCTCCCAGATTAGAGTCTGCGCTCCTAACCACTACACCAAACTGGCTCTTTTGATTAAAAATTAATCTCAGGAGGGGCAGGGGTCCCCCAACCTTTCTGAGCCCATGGGAACCTTTGGAATTCTGCGACAGATGGTGGGCGGGACCAACCACCACGGAATGTCAGGGAGTGAGGTTATGCGTAACTACAAAATAGTAACTCTCCAGCGTTTCAGGTAGAAGCTGTGAAACGGGATGCCTTTTTAAACGAACGCACTGTTTTAGAATATTTTCTTGCATATACATACAGCTTACCATAGTCACTCAGTGAAGATCCTTGTGCTGTGGTGTCCGCTGCTCCCAAATCATGGTTTTTTTTAAAAAAAACCCCGCTCAGCCAATTAGAACCTGGCCCCACCCACCTTCTAAAAACACATGATGGGGACCATGTCGGGGATTTCTGACATAGGACTTCTCTTACAGTGTCTATATATTTAAGCGGTTTAACACAGTGGCTTCTTCTCTGAGACAGAGAGTTTACTGTCCCCCAACCCGCAAGCTGCCAGAGACTTCAAATAAGTCAAAACAAGGTCATCTGAATGTGCCACAAAATAGATTTCCACTGTTTCGCCAGTGATCAGATTAATGTATGTGGATTTTTTTTTTCCTTTTCAACGCGAGAACTGGTGTGTGTGTGTGTGTGTGTGTGTGTGTACTGGGCGGAATAAATAAGGATCACAGAGGTACTGAGTAATTCCCTGTATTTGCAGATGAGGAATCGATTTCAGAATTCTAAATTCTGAAAGGTCTGTCACTGAGAATACTTTAGTTTTCCTTTACCTGATCTCATAGTCGTGCATCTGTTCTAGTTCTTTTGGTTTTTCTGCAGCCTCATTTGGATTCTCCTCCTTTGACACAGAAGACCCGTCTGATGATAGGAGACCATCGCTTTTTGGTAACTGGGAGAGGATGAAAAATTATAAATGCTTTACTGCCCAGGGGATTCTTCAATCATTGTGATTTCAAAATCATCAGTTACTTAAACAAACACCATGTGTGTGTGTGTGTGAAGTGCCGTCAAGTCACAGCTGACTTATGGTGATCTCGTAGCGTTTTCCAGGCAAGAGACAAGCAGAGGTGTTTTGCCATAGCTTGCCTCCGCGTAGCAGCCCTGGACTGCTTCCTTGGTGGTCTCCCAGTAGGGTTGCCAGACCCCCCCAGTGGAGGTGGGGGTCCCCCGCTGCCAGGCCCTGCCCCCCGCCCAGCCACCGATCAGCTGGCTGGTGGAGGGACTTACCAGTAGAAAGAAGGCCTAGGCAATGTTGTCGGCATCGCACAGGAAGTGACCTCATCACGTCAGGACTTCCGGGTGACGCTCTGGTATATGGGTAAAAACTCTGGTAGAAGCCAATTTTATCATAGAGTTTTTGCTCAAATACCACAGCATCGCCTGGAAGTCGCCTGGAAGTGACATCACTTCCTGTGCAACACCAATGATGTGGCCTGGGCCTTTCACTTTCTCTTGGTAAGTCCCCACCATCTCCCACACAAACACTAACCAGGGTTGACCCTGCTTAGCTTCTGAAAGCTGATGAAATCAGGTTAGCCTGGGTCACTCAGGTCATGCAAACTCCATTTAGGTACATGTATGTATTTTATTGCGCTTTGTTCTTGTTTACATTTTAAGCTGTCTTGGAATTCCTGCTAGGTAGAAAGGTGGCTAATAAACGTTAAAATAAATAAATCTACTTATTTAAAATGTATTTAAAATTTAAAACAAACAGAATAAAATAAATGCAATTTCCAGAGAAGGTTCTAAGTCTGGTGAACTGCAGACTTATCTGACCCTTGGCTCCCGATTCATCCTTATTAGCCCGAACGGTAAGTACAAAAGAATATCCATTATCTTGACAGATCTCTTTCTAAGAAGAAAGTTTCTGTACAGCAAAAGGATTACAAGCAGATTCCCAACGCTTTACAGACGAACTCCACAATCGGCGTGGTGTAATTCTGGGGCGGAGTCCTACAACTCCGCTCCACTAACGGTAGACCCTTCCACCGATTCAAGAGACTCTTCCAAATGGGCTGTTAGTGGAGTCATAGGAGCTAATGCTTAGATGTCCCCCCCTCCCCAATTTTCTGATTCCTCGCCCGTGACAAGAACAAGGGAGCACCTGTGTAGTATTATGCTCCTCGGCACGATCATCGTCTTTCAGCCAAGGTGTGTCTGCACAATTTTGATGGCTTGGGCTCAAGTCGTTCACTTTAAGGGCATTCTCCAGTTCCTTGGTCACCCTCATGAAGTCGTCCTTCCTCTGGTTCTGCAGGGCAGGGTGGACACATTGTGAGCATGGAGAGAACTCGCCGTACCATTATAAAGTCAGACACTGGTTAAAAACAGGCCAAACGTCCTCCTGTAGCCAGTCTTATTCAAAATAATTTCATCTACACGAACAGGAAACAAATATATGCGATGCGATGCACAGCGTCCTATCCTTCTTCTGTGCCCCGAGAAAATGGGACTCTCCCCAGTACGCAGGAGTCACCCACCATCTACTTAAAGGTAAAGGTTCCCTTGCTCGAAAGCCAGTCGAATCTGACTCTAGGGTTGCGGTGCTCATCTCCATTTCAAAGCCGAAGAGCCAGCGCTGTTCTGATCTAGCCCCGTCGGTTTAAGATAAAAGTCATCATTTTTGTCTTTTGTCCATCTAGATTTGAGAGTTATCTGTTGCCACCAGGTCAATTTAATTTCTTTTTTATTCATTTCTTCATCCGAATTAACATACCTTTTCCATCTAATAAGTCAGCATATTTCCATCTACAATTCTTACCAAACAGTGTAGGTTTAGTAAAAGCCTCAACAGGGGATATCCATAGTGGAATCTTCCTATAGTGCTTGTACTTAAGTTCTTCCCAAACTCTGTATAAAGTGTCTCTAATTATATGCTCTGAAAAGTGGCTAGCCTCTTTGGAGGATTTCAAACAGAGGCTCGATGGCCGTCTGACAGCAATGTTGATTCTGTGAACTTAGGCAGATCGTGAGAGGGAGGGCAGGAAGGGTTGCCTCAGTGCTTAGTTCTTGTGGCCCATTCTTACACACCCAGGGAAATGCCCATCACCACTTTGGGGTCAGGAAGCAATCCTGGAGGTTTTTTGTCATCTTCTGGGTGTGGAACAGCGGTCACTGTGGGTGTGGAGGGGGAGGTATTTGTGAATTTCCTGCCTTGTGCAGGTGGTTAGACTAGATGACCCTGGAGGTCCCTTCCAGCTCTATGATTCTATGTGCTACTAAAAGAAACCGGACTGGTCGCATACCTGAGACAGCTTTAGAGGATTCTCTCTGACAAGGGCCGGGCTTTGTGAAGGGGACAGATCTGAGACACCAAGGAGGTTCAGCCCCTTTTTCTTCTCTCTCAGACAAGCCTGTTGGTGCCTCCTTATTCTTTCCATCTGCTCCTCTACAGTCATCCGAGGGCGCACACTTTCTGCCAAGCACAGCTGTTCCACTGCGCTTCTCGGCCTTTCCTTGAAAGGAAAGGAAGTGCACTGTTAAAAAAAAAAAAGCACTCACCGCCAAGCCTCTCCAAACGTTCACAGGGTACATCTCAGCTGTGCTCTTGGGGTGATTCTGCAGCTCCAAATCCCTAGAAACTGATGCTACATGAAACAATGTGCTAAGTGGAGTGCAGGTCATGAGTCCCCAGGACTCAACAGGGACATTGGTTTCTTATCTCATTACATATACTAACTCATTCAGTCTTCACATATGTATTCTCAACAAGAAGGACTATACATCCTCTGTATTTTAGCGCATTTCTTTTTCAAAATAGTATATTAGAATACTGAACGTAATGCCGGGAATACTGGGAAGTTTTGCTGTACTCACCTCAAAAAAGAAAGGAAAAAAATGCTGTTAAGTGACCTCCATGCCTGAGATGAGAGAATGGAGAGTCTCAGTCTACTTCCAGAATCTCGAAAAGATACCTTTACAAGTTTATCTGCTATTTTGACATATTGCTTTACAGCTGTTGACCTTATAACCTTAGCTTGTTATTTAGTTTTGTCTTCGCGTATCTTAAAACATCTTCATCATGTGACATGTTAATTTGCTGTTTGGCCCTTGTCTAGAAGTTTGAACCTTACCTACCATTCCAATGTATTTGAAAAAGCGTGCATGCACACAAAAGCTCACAGCTTGAATAAACCTTTGTTGGTCTTAAAGGTGCCACTGGACTCTAAATTTGTTCATGAGGCTGTAAAGTTAGCCTCAAAGATTTCCTTCCGTGTAACATTCAGTGCTGTGAGTCATTCCACGGATATTGCTACATCCATTGAACAAACATTGGCTGCCCGATGTGAAGAACTAGAAGTCGACTACCGTAGTGATGCTGAACTCATTTACATCCCAAATTAGGCAGATCATGAGAGGGAGGGCAGGAAGGGTCGCATCAGTGCTTAGTTCTTGTGGCCCTTTCTTACACGCCCAGGGAAATGCTCATCGCCACGTTGGGGTCAGGAAGAAATTTTCCTCCAGACCAGCTTGCCCGGGGATCCTGGAGGGTTTTTGTCATCTTCTGGGCATGGAACAGGGGGTCAATGGGGGTGTGGTGGTGGTGGGGAGGTATTTGTGAATTTCCTGTATTGTGCAGGGGGTTGGACTAGATGCCCCTGGAGGTCCCTTCCAACTCTATGATACTAATGACGAGGCACTGAAAGGTTTGGAGAGATGTGGTGGAGAAAAGTTGTTTCCATTCCATGGCCCATCAGATTGGCAATCTAGTAATGAAAAGTGCTGCGCTAAAGAAGCACTATGCATGATACTCTTACGTTATTTTGGAGCAAAGGTGGCTTCTTCTAGCTATGTTATGTTCCTGTTCCGGGCTCAACATCCTGAGATGGCATGGAGCCCCAAAGAGAGGGAGGAAATTAACCGTTATGAGCTTTACGTACCGTTCTGAGGTCTATCTTCTTAGTTTTCCTTAGAGTCACGTAAGAGGCTATGGTTGACGATTCCGGAGTTGGAGACTTTGTTCTGGGGGGCACCACTCCAATCGGAAAATGTGAGCCTGCAGAGGAACGCATAGTTGTTAAGCGTTCTGTATGCACAACTCGATGTGCAGTGAATGTGAAAGACATGTTTATCTTGCAGTTATTGGACTTTGGCTCTTATCTAGAATACCCTATCAAAAGAGGGATCGTAAAATACATCTATTAAAGTAAATGCTATTGCTGGTCAATAAGCAATGATTTTAAATGGATGGGTCTCTATTGCCAAGTGCTTCTCCTTGGGGGATCCAGGATGCTAAGTAGTCTTGGACACTGATGGCCCGCGTTCCACTCTTTCATCATCCCATTCTACATAAGTGAAGTGTTCGTAAGTGATGGTAGACTCTTTTTGCATTTCCCAAACCTCTAAAGTGAATGAAAGACCATTCAATACATTCCGTTTAAATCTCTCTCTTGCTGTGGCTCAGTGGTAGAGCATCTGGTTGGCATGCAGGAGGTCTCAGGTTAAATCCTCTACATCTCCAGTTAAAAGGACCAGGCGATATGAAAGATCCCTGCCTGAGACCCTGGAGAGCCGCTGCCAGTCTCAGTAGATGATACTGACCTTGAGGGACCAAGTGGTCTGATTCAGTGTAAGGCAGCTTCACGTGTTCATGTCCCACCTTACAGGTGAAGCACCTACAGGTGAAGCACCTGAAAAAGCATCCCTGGAATAATGTATGCAAATTGGATAAATGCATGCTGGATCCCAGCCCCTGCAGAAATGGATTCTGAAATTTCTAAAGCTCCTCGTTCTTACTGCCGAATAACTTTTGTCACCACGAAATTTCTCCAAATGTACGCGCTATTAAAGTGGCTTAGGAACCGAATCCCTTCTACTGGCAATTGCCACAGAGTGGCGGTTACTGTACTTCTACGGACTGAATCTCTCATTTAAGCTGTAAAAGCATGCAAATGTGCAAGAAGAAAAGTCTGGTAAATCACTGACACTGGTAAAAAGAGTTCGTGCCCTGGAGCTTGGACCGCTGGAATGGTATTGATGGAAAGACAGCACCCTCTAGCTAATTCATTCCACTTATGCAAACAACATGAACGGACTGGGCCCCGGAGACCAAGGGAAAAGGCAATACTAATGCATCTGTTTTAGTGGAGTCCTTACACAAAGGAGATTTATCTTTTCAAATAATACCAAAAGGTTCCCACTCCATACTATTAATCCATACCGAAATTAATCTTGTAGCATCCTTTCAACAGTGCTTTCAAACTAAAAATGCCGTGTGCACACATGAGCAAAAAGCAGGAACAACTTTTGTTGTAAATTCCATGCAAGTGTGCGTGTGCACACACACAAAAGTGTAGTTTAAACATACTGTCTGCCACAACACTGCAAAAAGGAGCAAATAAAGTTTTACTTGAATTGTAGTGTGGACTTAAATGTCCGATTTTAGGGATCCTGAAACACTCTTTTTCTTTTTTTTTTTAAGAGAAACTTCCATTCTGGGAAGCAAGAGAAGGATGTGCAGGGGTGGACTGGCAGGAAAAAATGGCCCTGGAAAAATGCCTCTCAGGCTCACTCCTGGCTCTGCTCCCTTGGCCAAGTGGCTCCTTCCCCTCCCGATGTGGCATTTGGATGTGTCACAAGTAGGGGTGTGCATTTGGCTCGGCTGAGCCAGAAAAAAACCCATATAATGCCGATATGGCATTATTTGGGTTCCCCAGAAGCCGAATCAGATTCTCTAATCTGATTCGGCTTCCTGAATAGATATCGCCGTATAGAAGCCGAATCTATTCGGCTTCTATTCGGCAATCCCTTTCCCGGGGCAAGCCAGCTGGGGAAGCAACAGGGAGGCATTTAAACATGACACCCTAATCTTTCCTCTCTTCTCCAGCTGGAGAAGGGATGGGGAGTCATGTTTAAATGTCTCTCTGATCTCTCTAGCCTTCCCCAGCCTGCCCACTTTGGTGAGTGGGCTGGGAAAGGGACGGGGAGAAATGTTTAAATGGGAAGTCGTGGGCCAGCTGGAGAAGGGAGGGAGAGGCATGTTTAAATGCAGCCACAGGCCAGCTGGAGAAAGGAAAAAAAGATTGGGGAGGCATTTAACCACCCCCAAAGTCACATGGGTGGGTGGGGGAGCAGGCTTCCCTCATTGAGGGAAAGGCAAAGTGGCTTCCCTTCAATGAAGGGAGCATGCCGCCTCTGTGGCACGACTCCAGAGAGTATAGATAGGAACTCTCAGGCTGGGGCAAGTGATGCCCTGTATTCTTGGTGCTTGGGGGAGGGGCAACAGTGGGAGGGCTTCTAGTGTCCTGGCCCCACTGCGGGACCTCCTGATGGCACCTGGTATTTTTGCCCACTGTGTGACAGAGTGTTCGACTAGATGGGCCATTGGCCTGATCCAGCATTGGCTTCTCTTATGTTCTTATGGGGAATTTAAACTTTAAACCCCCTCAGTCTGGAGTCGCACCACAAAGGTGGCATGCTCCCTTCATTGAAGGGAGGGCAATTTGCCTTCCCTTCAATGAGGGAAACCTCTCCCCCTGCAACTTCAGAGGGGGGGGGATTATTATACCCTATGGGGACAGTCCCCATAAGGTATAATTGAGCCGAATAAATTCGGCAACTCCAATAATTCCTGAACCCCAATATCAGATTCAGGAATATCAGCAAGTATTGATTTTTTTTTGGTTTTGGTAGATCCGAACCTGAAAAAATCCGATTTTTTTTGTGTGCACACCCCTAGTCACAAGAGGAACAGACAAAAACACTTCCACCTATTTTTGTGTCCAATCTTTACCCTCCCTTTCTCCATACATAATGGATGAAAATTATCAAAAGTATAAAAGCAAGCACATTAACAAGCCATTACACTTTCTGTAGAAAAACAGCTCCTGCCAGCTTATTCCCAAAAAGTTCGACATGTGACCTTCAATGCATTCTTCTGGAAACAGTCAAGCAAATGATAATTCGGTCATTGTAGCAAGCTCTCTTTATGCTCAGTAGTGACAATCTAAAGTTAGACCCTTAAAAATGTACCTTATCTTCTTTCATTGTTCACTCTGGGGCGCAGGTCTGAAGAATGCTGTCTGATACAAAAGCTCTCTATTGACTGGTCTGATTGGAGAGACTATATTATCTGGCAAATGGCATAGTGCATTGGCAACCACCACAGTAAAGCTTGCTCAAAGCCCTGATACGAAAGGAAGGCGGTCTGACATCTCTTGGGATTGCTGTAGCACAAATTCCCTATTCAAAACTGGCTTCCTTTAGGACTTCTGGCTTCCTGTAAGACTTCTCTCCTTCACTTTTGGATAGCTAGAAGTGATCAAGCAGTTATCTCTGCGTACTGATGGAAATAAGTGTCTTTGTGGTTCAAACTGGCCCACACACACAACCGCCAGTGTTGCTTTTCCTCAGACATCTCCCAGGCCTTCCCACGATCCTTCTGACAGCTCTGCTAAAGTGTATGTGCATCACAGGTGGGTCACTAATGCTACTGCAAATGTGAGTTGCAGAACAAACTCACATTGATCAAGATGGGTAGCTGTTTCAGTCTGTCTTGTAGCAGCAGAAAAGAGCAAGAGTCCAGCAAAACCTTAAAGTCTAGCAAATTTGTGGCAGGGTATAGGTTAACATTCCCCACCTAACCCTCTAAATCTTGAAAACTAAGTTAATAGGATTTAACTCCGTGCCATCAGCTTACCACTTCCTTCTACGCAAACGGATGATTCTCATTAATGCATCAATCGTAATTGATTAGACGGTTGAGACAAGCTGCATACCCATCTACTTTGTCTGATCTAATCTCTCTAGGACAGGAGTTGCAAAAAGCGGTGACGTGTGCAGGGGCGAACGCCGTGGGTCCCTCATTTCCAAAGGGAAGAGATTGCTATGAAGCGTGTTTTTACCCTAGAGGAATCCTCACACCCCCTCTGCACGTGATCACCAGTGGGGGGCAGGCCAGTGTGCTCATGCCTGCTGTCCCTCTCCACGCATTCAGTGAGTGTGTGGAGGGGCGTGCGCACAGGTCTAGAATGACACTCCAAATGAAGAGAGATGTTTCTTAACGCATCAATTGTCCTTCAAGCACACTGTCCACTCCCCTGCTCTGAGACAAACAGCAGCAGCATCTCTCTAAACATACACCTGTCCAATTTTTCCTTTTTGTAGCGCCTCCAAGGAGCAGACCCCACAGCATTCCCAGCTCCTCCTTTATTGTTCTTTCACTTAGAAGTCCTCCCCAGTTGTCAGGCCTGCCCGAGTTGCCTGCCTTCCACCATGATTTCAGGACTTCCTAGGACCTCTTTCCTGACCTCAGAATGGGTTGCGGAGCCACAAGAACTGCTACTTTCCCCTGGCTGGCTGGTTCCCACAGTGGTGAACTATCCAGCTGCCTTCCTCCCCGGCAGTCTGGGAAGCTCCCCTTTAAAGCCCATTGCTCCACCCCTTTCCCCTCTTGCCCGCCAATGGGCTCTGAATGTCTTCATCCATTTCCGTTTTCCAAGCTCTGCTCCTCCTCCCTGTTTATTCCTCCCAGCTGGGCGAGTCCCACCCAAAGTCCTCATCTCTCCCTCTCCTGTGCTTACCTGGCACCAAAATTGCAGGGGGGCTCCTAGTAGCTGTCCTTTAAATAACCCCAACATTTCAAGTTAATTGGACCAAGAGGTCCAGCTCTGAACAAGGTACCCCCAGCCGCCCTCCATTGTTTCTTGGGCAGAAAGACACACACACAGACACAAAAATGTTAATCCTAGGACCTCCCCTCATAGGAAGCCTATTGCAAGCTATTGCTAAGCCCAACCAACATAAAACCAGAGAATCTGACACTATGGAAAACACAAGAATTTGAATCTATGTATAATACAAGAATCTCAACTGCTATAAAACACAAGCATCTCAATGTAAAACACGAGAACCCACCAAAAACCTACAAACCCACTCCAACCAACGTCCGCAAAGGAACTTAAACCCCCCCACAAGAACACTTGAAACTGACAGCATCCTACTTAAAGCAGCCCTGCAAGCTGATATCAAGGCCCAGGAGATACAGGGGGAAAGAAAGAAAAAAAGGGGGGGGGGCGCGACAGTCCTGGGAACATACAAACACTGGATCCTGATATTCCCAGTTAAACTTTAATATTTCTGGGATTTTTCGGGGCCCATTTTCCAGCATCCCGAAAACTCCTCGATATATTTGGGAGAGCAGAATATATCCGGGGGGACGGGACGGGGGGACACTGATAAGGTACTTTTGGGTTGTAGGTTTGGCTTAGTTATATCCAAGTGCCCAATGTTACTAGGGTATTACCTGCAGGCTTACTACCCAACAGTTGCAGGGGGGGGGGGAGGAAAAAGGGGAAGCAAAGGGGAAGTTTGGCAAAGATGGGTTAAGATATGTAGCTAGTAATTCAAGGATTAACAACATTCTCCAAACAAAAGCCAACTCAAGAATTAAAACTGAAAGTTTGCAAAAAAAAAGAGACACATCTCCTTGTCTCATGAGAATTTTATGGTTCTGCCATATTCTGGCAAAATAATTCAGGGAGTTGGATGAACACAGAGCCATTCAGTGTTCAAGGGCAAGGACAGAAAGGGACCGAATGCTTGAATGTGTCGTTTGCACACATCATGCGGTATGTGATTAGACAAGCTGTCAATATGCATTTCCGGGTCGATTCTCAGTATCATCTTCGACTGGCAGAAAGCCCTTGGCGGACCCATAATTATACTTAAATTTACTGTGCTGCTTCCTTTGTAATCAAACAGCCGCTATGATATCTGTAAAACTATCACACGTTGTGTTGCTTCTTCAGTGTGGTCGTGGAATATTGCATCCCCCATTGGGAAAATTACTCAACAACAAGTTTTGTAGCAAATTGACTTTTTAAAGTAACCTTTCGCTGTAGACGTTTCTGACTCAGAAACCAGCTCTGCTTTTTCCTCCCCGTTGGATTCATCGACTTCAGCCACAGTTGTTAGTTCAGGCTCACTTTTATAAAGTCTGTAATCTGGACCCTGAAAATCAAGACGAGTAAACGAAAATTTAAAAAAAAAATGCTTTTCATTAGATGTGTCACAATGCAACAGTAACCCATGGTGCGTGGCAAAAATCGATGTTTTGAAACTACCCTCTTATTTAAAGCCTCAGGAGAACTTCATGGGCAGCTTACATTTTGTGTGCATTTTATTTCTCAGCATCTTCGTTTTCCAAGTTATGGTTCTTTCATAGCACTACATGCACTGTAGGTGCCATATAAATAACAACAATTTTATGAATTACTTCAAATATGCGTTTTTAAACACAGAAATACAAACACTGACGTCTTAAACCCAGTTTTGAAAGCGAGATCGGAGAGATATGAAATCACTGGGAATGCTGTGCTACAGCTCGATTGCAACACAAAATATGAGCCACCCGAGTCTTTGGGATACGTCCATATTTACAGAATGCAGATGAAAACACAAAATCGGCAAATGGCAGGGGGGAAAATGTAGCTGGGAATGACACAAATTAGTCTTTAAAAAAAAGGGGGGGGGGAACCACAACATTAAAACAGCCAGAATTCAAAATAAAATGGCCACTGTGAGGCTAGGGGGATGGGTGGGTGGGAGAGTCGCGGGGAAATGCCGGATGGACTGCGTGGCGGTGAGCGGCCACTTACGCAGTGAGCTCCGTTTCTTTGGTATCCTTGCACTTGGTGAATCTTCCTCTCTTCAGGCAGATGTACTGGGCCCCTGCTATAACAGAGCAAGGAGCTGCTATCACTGGGCAGAGGGGGGATTATAGGAGGATGCTCTGCAAAGTCATAGGACCGAGGGAGTGGAGGACGAGGTGGGACTACTTCCTCTTCCTAAAGATTGCAGAACAGTCACCTTATTTAGATGCGTTTCTCTGTTACAAAAAAGTTATATAATTTTTTTTTCCTTCCCCCAACTATTTCACAGCTCGGATAGTTAAAGGGATATTGCCCTTATCGAGAGGAATAGACTGAAAAACAAAATCTCTTTTATAAGGCATAACATTTTTTCCCCTCCCCCCCACCAGGACACAGCATTTTGAGGTTCCCCCCACCCCGAAAGCATGCTTGAGATGCAGCTGGCCCCTCCCCGGTCCCTCCCTTCAACTTAGCACAATGTCAGCTCTTTTGTGAAACAGGTCTCCTCCAGGGTAATGCTAACTGCTTTGTTTCCTGCATCTTGGGTGTAAAGGTAAAGGTTTCCCTTGCTCGAAAGCCAGTCAAATCTGACCCTAGGGTTGCGGTGCTCATGTCTGTTTCAAAGCCGAAGAGCCAACGCTGTCCAAAGACGTTTCCGTGGTCATGTGGCCGGCATGACTAAACGCCAAGGCGCACGGAACGCTGTTCCCTTCCCACCGAAGTAGTACCTATTTATCTACTTGCAATTTCTTGCTTTCGAACTGCTAGGTTGGCAGGAGCTGGAAGTAGAGACGGGAGCTCACTCTGTCATGCGGCACTTGGGTCTCGAACTGCTGAACTACTGACCTTCCACAGCCTGCAGTTCAGCGTCTTAACCACTTGAGCCACCGCAGCTCCAATCTTGGGTGTAGGTGCATAGTTTATTGTATGTCAGTTTCATAACCTTGTTAGTTTGGATCCTGTCTAGATTTCCTTCAGTATGGGTGAGTTTTTTTTGCTGCCCCCTGGGAGATCTC
This sequence comes from Gekko japonicus, assembly GCF_001447785.1. Lineage (NCBI taxonomy): Eukaryota > Metazoa > Chordata > Lepidosauria > Squamata > Gekkonidae > Gekko > Gekko japonicus. The sequence continues at coordinate 721,616 of NW_015172566.1, forward strand.
AAGCCCCCCCCCCCAACTGTTCCTGGGGTCTCCAGTCCCTCAGGTGCAGCATTTCAGGGGGTGTTTTAGATTGCACAGGAGGAAGGAAATCAGTGAAAACTGCCCCCCCCCCATACTTGCACCTGCAGAAATCTAGGTGGGATTCAACTCTATTTGCCCAATATTTATGTAAAGGTTACAAGGTTTAATGGCTTTCATAAAAACTGAATTTTTATAAAGTTCCTTTACTTATTGGCTCCCATACTAAGCTGACAGCATCCCTTTAAATCTATTATTTATTGAGGGACTTGGGAATGTTCAGTCTGGAGAAGAGGAGGCTGAGGGGGGACATGATTGCTCCCTTCAAGTATTTAAAGGGCTGTCCCTTAGAGGAGGGCCGGGAGCTGTTCCTGTTGGCAGCAGAGGAGAGAACTCTCAAGAATGGGTTTAAATTAAGGGCGGGAAGGTACCGGCTGGATCTTAGGAAAAACAGGAAGACTTCTGCAACAGTGGAATCGGCTGCCTAGGGAGGTGGTGAGCTCCCCCTCACTGGCAGTCTTTAAGCAGCAGCTGGACAAACACTTGCCAGGGATGCTCTAGGCTGATCCTGCACTGAGCAGGGAGTTGGACTAGATGGCCTGTGTGGCCCCTTCCAACTCCGTGATTCTATGATCCTATGAGATGATTACAGGATCAGAGATGTTGGGACTCCTTACACGCCTGGTGGTTTCACTTTGCACTTGTGGATGCCCGGCCCTTACAGGATCAGGCACGCGTGTACATGGAAAACAGCATTCCTTGCTATGTAAAATGCACACAGGGTGGGGAGGAGACTCAAAGTCTCCGTTTGCTGGGGGGGGAGAGCCTGGGTAGACCCCAAAGTGGGACGAGAAACACAAACCGCTAAGAACAGTTCGATTCGAGACCAGTAGCGCCTCAGAGACCAACGAGAGTTTCAGGGTATAAGCTTTCGAGAGTCGGAGCTCACACCCTGAAACTCGTGTTAGTCTCTAAGGTGCTACTGGATTCGAATCCAACCGTTCTACACAGGCCCACATGGCTACCCTCTGAAACAAACTGATAAGGAATAACAGAACCCGTAGGGAAAAATGCTGTTAAGTTACCTCCAGGCCTGAGAGGAGACAAATGGAGAGTCTCAGTTTACTTCCCACAATTAGAAAATATGCCTTTACATATCTATCCCCTATTTTGACATATGTATTGCTTTGCTGTCCTTTCCTATCTTAATTAAATCAGAACAACTGTTGACCTTATAACTTGAGCTTGTTATTTAGTTTTGTCTTTGCATATCTTAAAACATCTTCATCATGTGACATGCTAATTTGCTGTCCGGCTTCTGTCTAGAAGTTTGAACTCTACCTTCCATTCCAATTTATTTGAAGAAGTGTGCACGCCCACGAGAGCTCGTACCTTGAATAAACCTTTGTTGGTCTTAAAGGTGCCGCTGGACTCTAAATCTGTTCAGTAATGAACGCTTTATTTACTCCATTTACACCCCATTTATCCCCAATGGGACCCCCAAATGGCTTACAACATTCTCCCCTTCTCCATTTGATATTCACAACAACCCTGTGAGGTAGGACAGGGCGAACAGATGCTACTGGACCAAGGCCACCCAGCACGCTTTCCGTGGAAGAGTAAGGACTCGAACCTGGGTGTCCCAGATCTTAGTCCGACACACCGACCATTAAGCCACCCCTCACGGATTTCAAGATAATTCAAGAATTATCTAAAGAATGTTTTGTAGAAAACTGATGAACAGAAGCCTCAGCTTTTGAAGTTCAGACACTGATTCAGGTTAAGCGAGCTTAAAAAAAATAACCCTAAAATCATACCTCATTTTTATACTTAGATGAAAAAGCCTTTGATGCAACGATACCTATTTAAAACAAACAAAAACATTGTATAATGAGCCAAGGATTAAAGCACTGGCACTGACGTGTACCCCTGCACTGAATAAACAGCCTGAATATTTTCTTTTTTGGTTGCTGCGAAACCTAACTGTTCTTAACCAAGTGAGAGCATTTCATTCCTTAAGGGTTTTGCTTTTTTTTGCCAGCTTCTAAGAGGCGAACATGCTGATTTACCTGCCTCCGCGGTGCTGTTTCTCTGCTGCTTATGTTTACTCAAACCTTCCATGACATCCTGAATCCGCCAGAGCTCCTTCTGAATTTGAGCGCGCTGGATGCCGGCTGACTCAGTCTATTGGAGAGAAACATTAAGACTTGAGACCGTTTGTTTAAAAACGCATCCGAGGATAAAAAGGGTTCATTGTCTGAGCAGAGTTCTCTGTTCTGAACCTGCCGGCATTTGCCTGGATTTAAAAAGAAGGTCGCCTACAGGCTAGAATCTCCCAAAGGTACAGGTCAACCTGGTGCTGTTGCCTATACCAGTGATGGCGAACCTTTTAGAGACTGAGTGCCCAAACTGCAACCCAAAACCCTCTTATTTATCGCAAAGTGCCAACACGGCAATTAAACCTGAATACTGAGGTTTTAGTTTAGAAAAAAGAACTCATACATTAACATAAGATGATCCAAACAAAGTAAGGAAAGCAATCCCAAATGCTTTCATTTACTTAAAATTATTTGGCAGAGAATTCCACACTTTAATGATGGTCTGGGCCTGGCTGGGGCGATCGCACACGTGCCTGCTGAGAGGCCTCTGAGTGCCGCCTCTGGCACGCGTGCCATAGGTTCACCACCACTGGCCTATACTGTCTGCCCGAACCTTGATCTGATCAGAGACCTGTTCGGGGGGTATAGCAAAGTGCCAAACATGAAGCCTCCTTACACTGAATCATACCGTTGGGCCTTCAAAGTCGGCACTGTCAACTCAGACTGGCGGTGGTTCTCCAAGGTCACAGGCGAAGGTCTTTCAAATCACCTATGACCTGGTCCTTTAGCTGGAGACGCCAGGGATTGAACCTGGGACCTTCTGCATGCCAAGCAGATGTTCTGATGCTAAGCCACAAAGGTATTAGAATATATTGGGCCACACATTTCTTATTTCTGCTTCAAAGATTTAAAGTACGGTGGAATTTTTGAAATATTCTAAAGGCAAAAGTGCGCTCATTAAAATTAAGCACATCTTGATGATACTTTCCCTAAACGTTACTCTTTTTTTTTTTTTTTTATAATCAAGCATGGCAGATGTTGTCCGTCTAGCAGGAGGACAAGAATTAAAAGGATGGACTACAAAGAGTTTCTGAATGTCTGCACCAGATATTTCTTTGAGAATTTGCTCATTAATTGCATTCAGGTTGTTCTTAAGGTGAGTGTGGCA
>NW_015172566.1:724948-827061 GCF_001447785.1 Gekko japonicus
GTTGGGCTTAGTATGTGAGCCACAAGGTATAGATAGGGACTCTGGGGCAAGTGATGCTCTGTCATCTTGGTGCTTGGGGGGGGGGGGTCAACAGTGGGAGGGCTTCTAATGTCCTGGCCCCACTGGTGGACCTCCTGATGGCACTGGTATTTCTGGCCACTGTGTGATACAGTGTTTGACTGGATGGGCCTTTGGCCTGATCCAACATTGGCATCTCTTATGTTCTTATGAGATCGCCTCAAACAGAGACTGATATTGTCAACTAATCATTCTGTTAAGAACATGACAACATATGAAGAGCCCTACTGGACTGGACCAGTGGTTTATTTATTTATTTAGTGTATTTATATCCTGCCCTATCCCACGATGGGCTCAGGGTGACTAATTACATCTAGTACACCATGCCGTCTCACAATGGCCAGCCAGTTCCTCTGGAGGGCCAACAACAGAGCACAGAAGCCAAGGCCTTCCCCTGAGGTTGTCTCCTGGCACTGGAGTTCAGAGGTTGACTGCTTCTGAACGTGGAGGTTTCCGTTAGTCACCACGGCTAGTAGCCACAGAGAGACCTCTCCGCCATGAATCCATCCAATACCGTTTTAAGCCTGTTTATTCACACCCTCTGGCGTGAATTCCACATTTTAATCACTCATTGTGTAAAGAAGTATTTTCTTTTGCCCATCCTGAACCTATTGCCCATTAGCTTCACTGGATCGCCTTGAGTTCTTGCATTTGGGAGAGTGAGAAAAATTTCTCTGTCAACTCTCTCCACCCCTGTGCATAACTTTACAAACCTCTGCCATGTCCCCCCACCTAGTCTTCTCTTTTCTGTTCATTCTAAGGATTCAAACAGCCGATACTGCCATTCGCTTTACACCATTTCAAATATTTTTTAACCAAAAAAGGAGAGTGTGCCAATCCATCTTCTCAGATCACACCTATAAAGTGCACCCCGACAGAAATGCATCCCTCTCATTGCTGAATCTGGCACACACTGATGATGTCATATGAAGGCGAGGTTCTGGTCGTACCTGAACTTCCCCCAGCCGCTCCAGTTGCTCCTGCATATGGTTCTTTGTGACTGTTACATCGTACTCTAATTTGTCATACTCCCGCCAAGCCCTCTCGAGCTCCTGGAAAAAGAAAAAAAGAATCAAAAACGTGTATCAATTTTGATGGTTTATCCCCACTGGCAAATGTGCAAATTATGGACGTGGGATCGTGTGCTGAGGACAATAAAATCTGACTGGTGGCTGAAAATGGTGGCATTCAGAGGATGCTCAAGTGCTCCTCCTTTCTCCTTCTGGGCCAGGCCAAGATTGGCGGCTTTCTGGTTCAGAAGCAACGGCAATGTCTTGTGATATCCAAATGGCGTTTTCTTAGTACATGAGATTCCCCACTCCTTCTCCACATGAAGCCTGCTGGGTGACCTGGGGGCCAGTCACAGTTCTCTTAGAGCTCTCTCAGCCCCACCTGCCTCAAAAGGTGCCTGTTTTGGGGAGAGGAAGAGGATGAGTTTTTGGCTAAACATTAGGAAGAGCTAAAAAATCCTCAGTGGAACAGACTTCCTCGGGAGGTGGTGGGCTCTCCTTCTTGGGAGGTTTTCAAACAGAGGCTAGATGGCCATCTGACAGCAAGGCTGACTCTGTGAACTTAGGCAGATCATGAGAAAGAGGGCAGGAAGGGTTGCCTCAGTGCTTAGTTCTAGTGGCCCTTTCTTACATGCCCAGATAAATGCTGATTGACACTTTGGGGCCAGGCAGCAATTTTTCCTGCAGGTTAGTTTAGCCAGTGATCCTGGAGGTTTTTTGCCATCTTTTTTTCATGCAGGCCAGTTTGGCTAGTGATCCTGGAGGTTTTTTTGCCATCTTCTGGGCATGGAGCAGGGGTCACCGGGTGTGTACGTTGGGAGAGGTATTTGTGAATTTCCTGCACTGTGCAAGGGGTTTGACAAGATGACCCTGGAGGTTAGCTCTATGATTCTATTAATCTAGGAGACTGTAAGCCAGTTTGAGACTCCTTAAGGTAGAGAAAAGTGGGGTATAAGAACCTTCTCTTCTTCTTCTACGAACCATGATTTGTTCTTGGTGCTTGAAGGCAACCCATAACTCAGGGACTAATTGTTACTTGCGTGTAGGCTTCTTTGCCAAAACTTTTGGGACGGCTTAAATGCACACAGCAGTGGGGACAGGGACACACATTACATGTCAGTCTGGAGCCAATGCTCCCTCTAAGCGGTGGAGTATTGTGAGCAAAAATTCTACTTTGTGAGCTACTGGCATTAAAGCTGAGAGACAGCAATTGGGATACTGAATAAATTAGTTTGCTCTGGAGCCATCCTTCCTGATCTGTGAGCTGAAGGCTAAAAAGCTGTGAGCTAGCTCACACTAACTCAGCTTAGAGGGAACACTGTCTGGAACACCAACAACGAAACCCTAGTCGACAAGCAGTGTGATCCTAAAAAGAGTTACATTCTTCTAAGCCCATCAATGGGCTTGTAAGGGTGTGACTCTGCTTACGACTGCACTACGGAATTATTTGCTTCGATCCAAAAAAGATTACATTTTAATTAAACGTCTATCGATCATTAATCGGAATTCATTGTCCAGTACAATGGAAGGTTGAAGGAGGTTAACTTCTTAGAATTTGTTGTTGTTCAGTCGCACAGTCGAGTCCGACTCTTCGCGACCCCATGGACCAGATCCCGCCAGGACCTCCTGTCTTCCGCCGTCCTCTGAAGTTGGCTCAATTTCATGTTCAGTGTCTATGACACTGTCTAACCATCTCATCCTTTGCCGTCCCCGTCTTCTTTGACCTTTAAACATACCCAGCATCAGGGTCTTCTCCAGTGAGTGCTCCCTTCTCTTTCTTCTTAGAATACTGCCTACATATTCTCCTTAACCTGAGCTTTTTTTTAAAAAAAAGAAATTCGAACGAAAACTGAAAATTCAAAGTAGAGGGTAACGATGAAAGAGGCGTAGCAGTCCTCCATGGCCTCTCTGCATTGTGGCTGCTACACTCCTTATTGGAGATATTTGTCATGAGATTACAGTTACTCTCATAGGAGAACAATGATGAACATAGCACATGTTCTTGGAGTTAACATTGCACCTATTTAAGCATTCCTTTGGGCGTGGAACACAAAAAGGAAGAACTCATGTGTCAAATTCGTTTGCCATAGTTATGGGGGGGAGGGAAATTCCTGAGGGGGGTCTGTGCGTGTGCGGAAGTGTGAAAGTGGCTCTATTGTAGTGGCTATCGTAACTCTTCCCAAGACGGAACCTCTCCAGAGAGACGACCTTGAAGCAAGCTCTGTGCTAGCCTTGCTGTCTTAGATAAGGGGCCAGGGAATTTATAGGTGGGCGTAGATGTTAACAGCTTATTTTATTTATTTATTTATTTATAGTCAAATGTACACCCCGCCCTCCCCGCAAAGCAGGCTCAGGGCGGCTTCCAACAACAATACAACAATACAGAATAAAAGCATAAATAGTACAGAATTAAAACACAACAATTAAATAGTGCATTACAAATGTTACAAAGTACTGGTGGCAGTTAAAAATAAACAAACGAGAAGTTTTCAAATGAAAGTCTAGGAGGTTCTCGAGCCCAACAAAGGCTGATTTTAGCCCTCTAGCAGGACTACTGTGGTCACTGAAGTCCCAAGTTGCCAGGCTGCAGGGCAGACGGCACTCCTCATCTTTACAGACACGGCTGCCGCTCAGCCTCCCACCCTGTTCCATGGGCAGGCTCTGTGCTCTCCCTCCTTCCACACCTGCTGGGCCACTTTAACGGAATTCTGAGTAGATCCACCAGCATGCTATTCTACTTTGAATTTTTTCACAAGTTTTTCAAATAGCTCTTTATGTTTCTCTTCTGCCAAGATAGGCGGGATAGCCGAATGAAATGACTGGATGAAACCGGGGAGGGGTGGGGGCTACATCTGAATTAGCTATATCTGTAGAAGTTACCGTCAAAACCCTCAGTTCTGACACAGTACTGTTCTGACCTGGATCGTGCTGATACCTCAGTAAACAAATCACTGCCACAGAGAGTGTTGTTGGGAGTCTCTTGACCAGGCGTCTGACACATGTACATATAACGCTACCCAAGCAACTAGTAGAGAGCCAGTTTGGTGTAGTGATTAAGTGCACGGACTCTAATCTGGGAGAACTGGGTTTGATTCCCCACGCCTCCACTTGCACCTGCTGGATGACCTTGGGCAAGCCATAGTTCCGACAAGAGCTGCCCTTGAAAGGGCAGTTCTTGAAAGAGCTCTCTCAGCCCCACCTACCTCACAGGGTGTCTGTTGTGGGGAGGGGGAGGGAAAGGAGTTTGTAAGCTGCTCTGAGACACCGAGTGAAGAGCGGGGTATAAATCCAACCTCTTCTTCTTCTTCTTCTAGATACAACAGCAGCCAAGCTACGCTACAATCCAACAAAAAAGTTGGATCAGTAATTCCCCAGAAGAGAACGTTCAAGGAAGACTTCGTGGGGTGGGATTTCGGTGCTCTGACAGTTTTGAGGAGGTACCAGTCACTCTCAGGCTTAAGAAGTAAACTCTGAGGTATTTTAAGGACTAAGACAGGAAGGCCTGGCGTGATCTGGTCCATGGGGTCACCAGGGCCGGCTCCAGCTTATTTTGCACCCTAGGCGAGGATCCCTTCTGCCCCCCCCCCCCCCCCCCCCCACCCATTAAAAAATAAATGCATTTTAGGAAGAATGAAAAACACAAATAATCAAGAAACTCCCAGAGTACGGGGCCGGGTGCAGTTTGGTGCCCCTAAGGGCCGTCCCACTCTAGGCGATCGCCTAGTTTGCCTAGTGAGTGAGCCAGCCCTGGGGGTCGCAAAGAGTCGGACTCGACTGTGCGACTGAACAACAGCAAAATTTTAAGCACTTCCCATCTGAGACCTTTCCTGTACCCTTGGGTCATCTCCAGAGTCCTGCTTCACGTTTCCTCACCATCTGAATTGTGATGGGTGACAAACATGGATCGAGGCCTTCTCTGTCGTGGCACCAAGATCACGGAACTTGCTTCCTAAGGAGAATCGTGTTTTCTCCTCACTACTGACATTTCGGTGACCACTGAAGATGACTTTCTTCCCAAGGGCTAGACGCTTTGTGAATTTTCACTGGTGGATTGAATGAAATCATGTGTAGATTTCTGACGTTTTTAAAATTATTATTACTTTCTTCATGCTTACTGTCAGCTTCTGCTATAGGTCCATCAGATGGAAAGTAGGTAGAGATCTTTTAAAAATAATATTTTTTGAAGTAAAAAGGCAGAACATTCTGCATCTCTACAGCTCTGGGATTTGTCCACACGGACACAAATGAAGCTGTGCTTTATATTAAATCAGACCATGAGTGCATCAAGGTCAGTACTGCCTGCTCTGACAGGCAGCAGCTCTCCAGGGTCTCAGGTAGAGGACTTTCACATCACCTAGCCTGTTTGGTGTATTGGTTAAGTGAGCAGACTCTAATCTGGGAGAACCGGGTTTGATTCCCCACTCCTCCACTCGCACCTGGCTGGATGACCTTGGGCAAGTCGTAGCTCTGATAAGAGCTGTCCTTGAAAAAGAGCAGTTTCTGTCAGAGCTCTCTCAGCCCCACCCACCTCCCAGGGTGTCTGTTGTGGGGAGGGGAAGGGAAAGAAGTTTGTAAACCACTCTGAGACTCCGAGTGAAGGGCGGGGTATAAATCCAATCTCTTCTTCTTCTCCTCTCATGAGCAGTTTCTGTCAAGAGCTCTCTCAGCCCCACCTACCTCACAGGGTGTCTGTTGTGGGGAGGGGAAGGGAAAGGAGTTTGTAAGCTGCTCTGAGACACCTTCGGGTAGTGAAGGGCGGGGTATAAATCCAATCTCCTCCTCCTCCTCCTCCTGCTTGGTCCTTTTAGCTGGAGATGCTGGGGATTGATCCTGGGACGTTCTGCATGCCAAGCAGATGATCTACCACTGAGCCACAGCCCCTCCCCAACTATTCTAAAAAATAAAGACATGATCATTCCACCACACCAAAGAAGCCCTTCTTTGCCCTTTAGGTGCCGTACATTGATGGGAAAACTCAAGACACATTAAGGTTTGTTTGGCTGTACTAGAGAACAAACCTGTCGATGGACAATTAAAAAAAAGTCACCTCCAACAAAGAGTCACCACCACACACGCCACTGAGTTTTACTAGCGGAAGAAAAATCGCATTACTTACTGCGGTCGCCCGAGACACTTCTCGACAAGTGCTAAGGAGTCCATTCTGTAAATCATCCCGCTGCAAGATGACATTCTGTATGGCGGCCGGGTTTTCTGCATTCATTTCTATCTCCTGACTGGCTGATAGCAAAGCTTGCTCAAGCGTGTACTGTGGTAATAAAAAGAGTAATTTTTAATGTTCCACACCACCGGACTGATTTTCTTTTTACTTCACTTATCAGTGTCCTGATAATGAGCGTGCCAAATAACATCCATTTTTTTCTGGGGGGGGGAGCGGGGGGAGGGAGGGAGGGAGAAATAAATATCATTGTCCTACTTTTTCCTTGTGCAGCTGCTGGAGCTTCTCTTCCAGGGCTTGCACCACTTTGTCTTGTTCGCATAATCGGCTCAGCTTCGCCTGGCGCGGAGGAGAAGAGGGCGACAGTCGAGTGTCACGAGCGATGTTGCATACGGCCAAGCGGCACACGGCCCGTGTTCACAAAATACATTTGGGGGGACCGTTATAATAATATGCTGACGGCAGACTGTAATGGCTGCAGTGCTGAATGACCCACTCAGCTGGGTGTGAGAGTCAGAATAGGACAGGAACGCTGTTCTCCCTTAGAAGAAGAGCAACATGCGAGTCCAGCAGCACCTTAAACACCAACAGGATGTTCGGGGTATAAAGCTTTTGAGAGTCAAAGCTTCCCCTGTCAGATCCCAAAATGATACATTACGAAAGGTGCTTTAATCTGACTCACCATCATGGGTTTAAATTAAGGGCGGGAAGGGACCGGCAGGATATGAGGAAGAACGTTTTGACAGAAGGAAGAAGAAGAAGAGATGGGATTTATACCCCGCCCTTCACTACCCGAAGGCGTCTCAGAACGGCTTACAAACTCCTTTCCCTTCCCCTCCCCACAACAGACACCCTGTGAGGTAGGTGGGGGTGAGAGAGCTCTGAGAGAACTGCTCTTTTTCAAGAACAGCTGTGCCAGAATTATGGCTTGCCCAAGGTCATCCAGCAGCTGCAAATGGAGGAGTGGGGAATCAAACCCAGTTCTCCCAGATTAGAGTCCGTGCACTTAACCACTACACCAAACTGGCTCTGGAAGTTATTCAAACAGAGTTGTTCAACAGCTTGGTGTAGTGGTTAAATGTGCGGACTCTAATCTGGGAGAACCGGGTTTGATTCCCCACTCCTCCATTTGCAGCTGCTGGATGACCTTGGGCAAGCCATAATTCTGGCACAGCTGTTCTTGAAAAAGAGCAGTTCTCTCAGAGCTCTCTCACCCCCACCTACCTCACAGGGTGTCTGTTGTGGGGAGGGGAAGGAAAAGGAGTTTGTAAGCCGCTCTGAGACTCCGAGTGAAGGGCAGGGTATAAATCCAATCTCTTCTTCTTCTCTCTTCTCAACAGTGGAATCAGCTGCCTCGGGAGGTGGTGAGCCTCCCCCTCACTGGCAGTCTTTAAGCAGCGGCTGGACAAACACTTGTCAGGGATGCTCTAGGTTGATCCTGCATTGGGGGGGCGTTGGACTATGTGGCCTGGATGGCCCCACCCAACTCTGCAATTCTATAATCATCAAAGGCTTCTACCCTAGAAATCTTGCTGGACTTCAAGGTGCTACTGGACTTCAGTTTTGTTCTTCTACTGCAGACCAACATGGCTACCCACCCGAAACTGTCTCCTCAGAAGACTCATTGATATGCTTTCTGCTTGATCCGGTAAGGCTGGGGGGTCTGCTCTGCTATAAATCAGGGAAAGCTTCACACAGCCAATGCACAATCTCTCATGCGGGTGCAGGCAAGGTGAAGCTACAGCACACACAGAGAGCTCCATGTGTATTTATCCATGTTCAACTTAGGGCTGCGGAAATGGTGACCCCCCCACCGTGTGTGAGGTGGCCACGCGTATTTATTTCGCAGCATTCAACCAGCTAACACGTGCATTGTAAGGAGTTGGGGGCAATACGACGAACATGATTTCGTGCTGAGATATTCAGTTGTGCATTTCCTCCCCTCCATCACTATGGTGGCCTATTTTGTAATGGTTGACTCAAGTGAATGGGTCGCTTTGTCTAGCATAGACTGTGTCCCTGTGGGTTGTAACTCTCTTTGTATTGTACAACACTATCCCTGAAGGCTTGGGATAGGACGACCTGGACACTGGAAATATCTAAAAAGAACTTAGATACAGTAATCTCAATCTCACTACAGTGCTAAATTTTATATGCTCCTCGTATATAACATACAAGATGGTCAACAAACGAAAAAGTCTACTATTTTGCTTTTATATGGCACTCCCCGCTGGCTTCCCATCAAGGTTGCTGGTCAGCTTCAACCCAGCTTAGCAAACTCTACAGCACTAGATACTCCCAGACTATTCACTGTACCCCCAAAACAAGATAATCATGTCAAATTGTGCATCAGAACAATTCCTCTTCATATATGAGGAAAGGCTGAGGAGTCTGGGACTTTTCAGTTTAGAAAAGAGACAGTTAAGGGGGGACATGTTAGAGGGTGGAGAGAGTTGGCAAAGATAACTTTTTCTCCCTCTCCCAAATAGTAGTAGAAGAAGAAGAGATTGGATTTATACCCTGCCCTTCACTACCCAAAGGAGTTTCAGAGCAGCTTACAAACTCCTTTCCCTTCCCCTCCCCACAACAGACACCCTGTGAGGTAGGTGGGGCTGAGAGAGCTCTGACAGAAACTGCTCTTTTTCAAGAACAGCTCTTATCAGAACTATGGCTTGCCCAAGGTCATCCAGCAGGTGCAAGTGTAGGAGTAGGGGAATCAAACCCAGTTCTCCCAGATTAGAGCCCGCGCACTTAACCACTACACCAAACTAGTAGGACTTGAGGGCATCCAATAAAGCTGATGGGCAGTAGGTTCAGGATGAACAAAAGGAAACATTCCTTTACACAGAGAGTGACTAAAATGTGGAGTTTGCTGACAGAGGATGTAGTGATGGCCACAGGCACAGGAGCTTGAAAAGGGGATTAGACAGATTCATGGAGGAGAGGTCTATCAGTGGCTACTAGCCATGGTGACTGAGAGGAACCTCCGTATTCGGAAGCAGTAAACTTCTGAATGCCAGGAGGCAACCTCAGGGGAAGGCCTCTACGCTCTCCAGAGGAACCAGCTGAGAGAGAGAGAGAGAGAGAGAGAGAGAGAGAGAGAGAGAGAGAGAGAGAGCGAGCTTAAGACCCAGATGGCATGAGCCTGTTTTTACATGGGTAAAACATGCCTGCTGAAATCAGAGCAGCCCGCAAGCATACCAATCTGGCATGCAGCCAGTTCACACTACTTACGTCAATATCCAGCACGATCTGTATTTGTACAAAGTACCCCGACATTCATCTTGTGACAGCTATAATAAGGAAGAACACAACCATCAAACAAATTCTCCGGAATCACGCAGAACACTGTTCATCCTAAAGTTAACATTTAATTAAGCATAAATTACTTCCGATTGAATGTTAAGCACATAATAGGCCCGAGTGCGTTTAATCAACACACACCGTGTCAATCCTGCCTCCTAACAGAATGCCGATATGGATGTCAGAAGGCGGGAAAGGGTACAGAAGTTGGTCTGTACTCTTGCCATTAAAATTTAATCAGAGCTGAGGCTGGAATTACTTCCAATTTGAGATATTCAAAATCCTTCCCTCTAAATGGATTCTTGAGTTTTGACAATGGTCCAACGAGACTATCAAGACATCCAGTTAAAGGAGTGGACTCAAACAGGATCCTCATCCAACTTGCTTCATATCATGCCATTAAAATGAATAAATTCCTAGGTGAGAGTGCAGAACCCCCCCATCCTGCTTCTATCTCATCTATTACCCTGATAAACTAGAAACAGACTTTCCTGTTAAGACTACACAATACTGAAAACCACAAATGCACACTCCTACATCATGCACGTTTGGTTATTTCATTACAACTCTCTCATCCCTGTTTTTTTGTAAATAAGGTTTTCTGACACAATAGTTACAGCTCTGTACTACTGACTCCTTTATCCAAACAGTCTGGGTGATACACAGCTAAGTCCACATGTGCAGGAATTTGGATAAAGGGAAAGTAACATTCACACAAGGGTATGCTGATAAGAGGCCGCAGGGAAGGGAAAACAGATAATTCAAACAGTGAATGATTAAAGGTTATTTCCCCCCCCAGGCTGGAAAAACATATTCAGATACCTAAAAGCCAGACACCTGAGACTCTCTAATCTGATTGTCCAAGTATATGTCCCCACTGTTAACTGTGGTCACTAACTGCTTCTCTATCAAGGTTAGAGCTGCCGTTCTATTTGGCGGCTTAATGTAAATGTCAACTTGCAGTCTTGAAGACAAGGAAATACCAAGACAATTTATTATGCCACCACCTGCTTTTACATTATTGGCAAAGCACTTAAAAAACCCCAAAAATCTCTGATTAGGTTTATTTGGATACCCATTTGAGCTTATTCATTTCCCTGTGTACTCACAAATCGGACACTGGCCCCCTTACAACAACACCCCCCCCCCCGGTCTCTTAAACATGGTTAGGTCAAGAGCATGCTGTAGAATTGGGCTGTCTCCCCCACCATGGTTCACTTTAGCTGTTCGTCCGTGGCAGAAGAGCCAGTTTTGAGTCCAGCAGGACCTTAAAGACGGACAAGATTTCCAGGGCATGAGCGTACGAGAGACAAAGTTTCCTCTGTTGGACAGCTGATGAACAGAGCTTTAACTCTCGGAAGCTTAGACCCTGGTGCTGCTGAACTCGAAACTGGCTCTTCTGCCGTGGACCAGCATGGCTACCCACGTGAAACTTTAACCATGACGTAGCATAAGGGCTAAAAAACATTGTCCTGGTAACCGTATTGTGAAAAACAACCACCACCACTACCCAGGATTTGCAGACCTTAGTGGCAAGAGAATCTGTTGAGCATTAGCTACGACCAAAGCCAATGAAGACAAAACACTACACCACGGTGAAAGCAAACATGGGGAGGGGAGGGGGGAAATCGGCAAGACCACGGCATGCTCCTACTCCCAAAACCATGGTTAGGAAATTGGGGCCGCTGCATCTGCACTGGCTATGGACACAAGCATTTGACAGTTCACCGGCGTCAAAGCGCACTTATTTCCACGCCCACGCTCCTTCCCACCTTCACATGCATGCACACAGTAAGACGGTGAAAGCCTTCTCTCTGGTTTTAAGGGAGAACCTCGAATGCAAGGATGAGGCGGGGTTAGCCACACAAGCATTCCAACCACAGAATCCGATCTCCAGAAGATTTTTCTACAGTGTCTCGTTTCAAGGCGCAGCCTCATGCAAATGCACTGGGTGGCGATCGGAGTGTATGCGCCGTGTAATTAAAGCCACATTGAGTAACCTTTCGTTGGAATGAACATTGAATGGAAAATGAACGCCAGAGGGTGAAGAAGCCACAGCATCTTTGCACGTCATGAAGGTCACGTGTTTTTAATTTGGTACGATCTAGAGAGTTTGGTACCTCGCTGGGCTCGCTCGTTTTTTGGGGTTTTTTTTTAACACCACTTGAATCTCTATTACAGATTCCATCTTGGCAGGAGAAAGAACTGAAGAATGGAAATATTTTTTAAAAAAGAAAAGTATATGCTCAAACATGGCCAACGTGAACTTGACCCAGGTCACAACAGTAAAAAAGACAAATGCATTTATTTTCAAGCACTGCGATGTGAATGTGTACATCAGGGGTTCCCAATCTTTTTGAGCCTGTGGGCACCTTTGGAATTCTGATACAGGGTGGAGGTGGGTGCAGCCACAAAATGGCCGACGCAGGAGGCGGAGCGGACCACAAAATGGCTACCACAGCAAAGATGCTTGCGCTGTGGGGGCACTGTTGCCAAAGCCACATTTTTTTAAAAAAAAATCCGCACAGACAATCAAATCTCCAGTGGCCAATCAGAAACCTCGCTTGGCAAAAGCCCCACCTGGTCCCACCCACTTTCTAAAAACATTTGATGGGCACCAGGAAAGGTATCGGTAGGCACCGGGACACTCTCAGGCACCACTCTGGGGACTCCTGGTGTACATTCTTAAAAGATGCTTAAGTGTTGGTTCAATTTTTTAATGGGGACGGAGGCAATGCTGAAAATCTCCCCAAATGGCTTGCCTTCCCGGCATACCACTGATCACCACCTGCCTTCCTCCGAAGATGATATACGATATGTTTCTTTAAAAATGGCTGTTCAGTTCTTTAAAAAATTGATACGCCCTGTTCAACCTTATGGTGCTACATACTTAGGACTGCAGAAGCCATCCTTTAAAACAGAGACGATGCCTAGAGTCACATAATATTACTATTCTCTCCGATACCGTAGACTGAAAAAAAAAGCAATGCATATCTAGAAGGTTGAAAAGGTGCCAGAAGCTAATCAAAGATCTAAGAGGCAATCGTCTATCTTGGTAGCTTTCAAACTGTGTTCTGGGCAAGTCTGGAGTTTCTTGGAAGGTTACCAGGGATGCTTTGGATGGAACATCAATAATGGCAGGCATACTTGTCTGAACGAGCGTTATCTCTCTTGGTTCTTCTTGTCGTGTGCAGCAGCATGCTTCAGGATGGGCTCATGCCTCACCTGCGACTGGGTGCACATCTAAAATGGAAAAGACCCAAGGCCCAGCCAGTTTGACCTACAGTTTGTCCCAGAATGCTTTTGTGACAAGCAAGGACTACCGGAAGATGGAAAACCGAGCGCAACTGATCTCTTTAAGCAGAAAGACCGCACCGTCTCTTCTGCACGTGATCTACAGGACACAAACCCACTGGACACCTTCAGATGACCATCAGGGCGACTGCGGGAACTACGTCAACTGCTGAACTGTCTGAAAACCTGTAAGACAGCTCTCAAAGACTGTCAGGGTTGACCGAAGGATCAAGGAGAAAGCACTCCAACATATCAGACTTTGGCCGAAAGACAGGGGGCGAAGGCTTCCATCCTTTTAACCCCCCCAAAGGGAGAACCGGTGCATTTCAAATTGTATTTGAGAGCAAATTCAGATAATTCATTTCAAAGTTTATCTGAAGAAGGGAGCAGTGACTCAAGAAAGCTCATAAAGGTAAAAGGTAAAGGTTTCCCTTGTTGGAAAGCTAGTCAAATCCGACTCTAGGGGGCTGTGCTCATATCCGTTTCCAAGCCGAAGAGTCAGTGCTGTCCTAAGCACTGTTCCCTCTAAGCTGAGCTAATGTGAGCTAGCTCACAGTTTTTTAGCCTCTGGCTCACACATTTTTGTCTTAGCTCAGGAAGGATGGCTACAGTGCAAACTTATTTATGCAGTAGCCAAATCACCCGCTCACAACATTAATGCTAGTAGCTTACAAAGTAGAATTTTTGCTCACAGGGCTCCACAGCTTAGAGGGAACATTGGTCCTAAGACGTTTCCGTGGTCATGTGGCCGGCATGACTAGATGCCGAGGCGCACGGAATGCTGTTACTTTCCCACTGAAGTCGTACTTCTGCCGTGGTAAGAAAAGACATACTTGCAATTTCTTGCTTTCGAACTACTAGGATGGCAGGAGCTGGGGCCAGAGACAGGAGCTCACTCCGTCATGCGGCACTAGGGGCTCGAACTGCTGAGCTACAGACCTTCCGGTCTGCAGTGTCAGTGTCTTAACCTCTGAGCCGCCGAGGCCCTAAGAAAGCTCAGACCCTGCCACAAATTTTGTTAGTCTTTAAGGTGCTACTGGACTCTTGCTCTTTTCTACTAACTCAGTTCAACGTTGGCTTATTCAGTTGAACATTATCAGTTTAGGTTAATGACTCAGAAGGTACAGTGCCACTCGGTGTCCTACAGAAACCACCTTCCTACACAAACTTGTGCTCTAATACAAGAGCCTCCATCTCTCATGGCAAGGTGGTTTTGCTGTACACAAGTTTCTCCCGGGTGCTCCAGAAACAGAATTTTAGCTGTGAGGATATTTAGCCAGTTTGGTGTAGTGGTTAAGTGCGCGAACTCTAATCTGGGAGAACCAGGTCTGATTCCCCACTCCTCCACTTGCACCTGGCTGGATGACCTTGGGCAAGCCATAGCTCTGATAAGAGCTGGTCTTGAAAAAGAGCAGTTTCTGTCAGAGCTCTCTCAGCCCCACCTACCTCACATGGTGTCTGTTGTGGGGAGGGGAAGGGATGGGAATTTGTAAACTGCTCTGAGACTTCAAGTGAAGGGCAGGGTATAAATCCACCTTCCTCACAGGGTGTCTGTTGTGGGAAGGGGGAGGGAAAGGAGTCTGTAAGCCGCTCTGAGACACCTTTGGGTAGTGAAGGGCGGGGTATAAATCCAATCTCTTCTTCTTCTTAGCACATACTGAACTCTAGAGCTATTATTGTACAAAGGTACCTGCATGGGTCTTTGCACCCAATACACACGTGTTTCCAAAACAGACAAGGGCAGGTAGCCACAACGGTCCAAGGAAAAATCTAGTAAGAAAAGACATGCAATACAATTTTTGAGAGCAACCAAAACCAACTGAAAAGTGCATGCTTTCAAGTTCATCAGAACTCTTTATAAGGGTGGATGTTAAACCAAAAAGGAGAAGACAGAGTTTGGAAAAAAAATGTTTCAGGCCACGATTCTAAGGCTTCTTGTTTGTACCCGTGTAGAACTGACTTGCCAATTTGGATAAATAAAATGTTGCTGGGTGAAGCTGGTGCCTTTGGTCTTCTGGGAAGAAGAGGAAATGGAAGTGCCCAGTTGAAAACCGTAAAAACCAGTAGTCGAACGAAGACTTTTGGAGAATTGAAATATTGTATACTGTGATTCGGATGGTCTTAATAACAAGGATCATATGATTCTGATTTTGGATGTGTGCTTCGAGGGGAGTTTAAGCTGGCAGCAACAGCAGATGTGGGAAGTTAACTCGCGAAGCAATTACCAAAATACCCTCTTTTCCAGCTCGTTCCATGAAATGTTTTGCTTGTTCGGCGAAAGGAGACATTATAGTTTCCAAGCTACTCGGACATGGAAAATGGGGAATGTGGAAAATATAGGATGGGTAGAGGAAGAGGCCCACACCTCTTCTGCAGTATTTTAGTTTATAAGATTATGCGTGGGATAGAGCAGGTAGAGAAAGAAGTACTTTTCTCCCTTTCTCACAATACAAGAGCTTGTGGGCACTCCATGAAACTGCTGAGCGGTCGGGTTCGAATGGATAAAAGGAAGTACTTCTTCACCCAAAAAGTGATGAACACATGGAATTCACTGCCACAGGACGTGGTGGTTACAAGCATGGACAGCTTCAAGAGGGAAAAGGATATGGAGCAGAGGTCCGTCAGTGGCTATCAGTCACAAGGTATAGATAGGAACTCTCAGCCTGGGGCAAGTGATGCTCTGTCTTCTTGTTGCTTGGGGGGGGGCAACAGTGGGAGGGCTCCTAGTGTCCTGGCCCCACTGCTGGACCTCCTGATGGCACCTGGTATTTTTGGCCCCTGTGTGACAGAGTGTTGGATTGGATGGGCCATTGGTCTGATCCAACATTGGCTTCTCTTATGTTCTTAGTGTCATAATGTGTTTCCCTTTCACAGGTACAAAATTAAAAAATCGATCTAAGCCTCATGAGCAGCGCTTTCAGAGAAAGATTTCTTTTTGGGTTTAGAAGTCTCAAAAGTGAACTTTGACAGACGTCTCCCAAAGAGCCAGTGCGGTGCAGAGGTTAAGAGTGTTGGCCCACTATCTGGGAGACCCAGGTTGGAATCCCCATTCATATCACGGAAGCTCTCTGGGTGACCTCGGGCCAGTCACACACTCTTGGCCAAACCTACCTCACAGTGTTGTTGCGAGGATAAAATGGAGGCGAGGAGAATGATGTGAGCTGTTTTGGGTCCCCCAATGGGGAGAGAGGTGGGATACAGAAGAATTAAACAAACAGTAGCTGTCCTTTCCTTGACTGAAGAATGGTACACACCTATCTGGGAGGGTCGCCCCCTCTACGGAGCATGCAGTTTCGGGAGGGATGCGTATGGAGTGGTGAGGGAGGAAGGGGACACCTGCCTTGTAAGCCAGATCTGCCAAACCTATCCTGGCTATCAGTGGGGTGACAGGTGTCACAACAAAGCCGCCCTGAGCCCTACGGGGGAGGGCGGGGTATAAATTCAACAAATAAATAAATAAAATAAATAACCAGATCACCCTCATCTAGCTTCTTGGCCTTTTGGCTACAATCAAGCATTGTGTAGCGGCTGTCCGTGAGGTCTGGGGGCTCTAGCCACACCAGCAGCAGAGTGCTTGTTTCCCCAGCCCCAAGCAGTTGTGGGCTCACGACGGGTCGTATTACGTTCACCGTTAGGCTGGAGCTTCCATGCATTACATGGACCTCCCGTGCGGTCAGTGGTTGCCCGCTGATTTCTTTTTCAGTTACCTGCACTTTGCAGCTTACATACCTATTTTAAACAGCAACCTAAGAACGTGCAATGCCACCCGAAGAAGGCTCTTGAATTCATAAACAAGGTTTTGAATGTCCCCCCCCCCCCCGAATCATTAGGAGGATCGAAACTTTCAAAACCAAAAGCAAGCTTTGGGTCCGCGAGGAAGAACGTGCTATGTGCGGACAGATGGAAGGAAGAAGAACTTTCCATTAATTGAAGGCACCAGCTGGTCCGGGTGTAGACCTTCCCTTTGCACCAGTTTCCGTTTCTTTCTTCAGCTGTCACTGTGAATGATTCGTAAGGTATTTCCAGCTATTTTAAATCCTATAGGAATGTTTCAGAATAAGGTTCGGTGACTCGGGATGTGGTTTTATGAACTGGAAAAGGCCAGAGACAGTCTTCTCCAAATTAGCATTTACATATCCCTAAAGATGTTTCTTACATTAATGAAGATGGTAGGGTGGAAGCCACTTCCTTCACAATCTGATTTTTGAGCGGGAGAGGGGGAGAGAATGCTGTCAAGTTGCAACTGACTCATGGTAACCTAGGGTTGCCAATCTCCAGGTGCTAGCTGGAGATCTCCCAGAATCACAACTAAGCTCCAGGTGACAGAGATCGGTTCACCTGGAGAAAATGTCTGCTTGGGAAGGTGGGCTCTATGGCATTATACCTCACTGAAGTCCCTCCTCTCCCCAATACCCACCCTCCCCAGGCTCCACCCCCAAAATCTCTAGGTATTTCCCAACCTGGAGCTGGTAACCCTATGGTGACCCCAACCATAGGGTGTTCAAGGTAAGAGAGGGGCAGAGGCGGTTTGTGATCTGTGTAGTGCACACACAAAATCAAAAGCAGTAAGAACAACTCCCCTTCCCCCAACCAGGGCTGTCATGCAAATGCGGGGCCCTCGAAAGGCTTTCTAGACAGTATTGGGCATCCGGGAACAGCAAGGCAGTTCCATCCCCTCCCAAACCGAATCAACCACGGGGTTAACCCAGTGTACATGAAGAAATGTAATTCCATTCCTTTCACCCTGATGAAAAGTGAGACAAAAATAATTGGGTAGTTACACAAAACGACCAAAAGCTCTCTCTGTCTGCGTGAAGGGCTTCTTATGTTTCTCGTTCCAGCTTGCACAGCTTTTCTGAGTGATTTTACTTTCCTTTGGCAAATAAGATGGGAAACAAATTTGGCTGGAACCGACTGACACATTCCCTAGTCTCAGCCGAACGGCGGCCAAGGAACCCAATATGTTTTCCCCCCTCGTTTCGAGAAGATTTCATGCTGTTTCTTCTTTCCCCCAAAACTTATGCAAAAAAACCAACAATTCATGATGGAAAGGACAGGGGGGGGGGGAAGAATGTTAACTTAAAAAGTTAACGAAGCACATGTTTGAGCAAAATTCATAATGGCACAGAGCACATTTCATCGTTGTTCCCTATTTGGATGAGGCACCGTACTGTTCTCTCTACTGTGCAGTTTTGAAGCTGCTGTTGGCAAGGCCACCAAGTCTTTAACAGCTGCTTAGTGGGCAAATGGTTGGCAGGCGCAGCTTCTCCCATCATAGCTGTGATGACCGAAGCTGTCTCTGCCAACGTTTGTATCCTGTGTCCATTCACCAAGACTGGGAGTCAGCATCTTTATGCGGCAGTCAAGGCTACTTGGTGCTGGGAGCTACAGTCCCGGAGCTTATAAGTTCTAAAAGCAGTGGTTTGGATCTCACATTTCGGGTGCAAGAAGAAAGGATCATTTCTGTCAATCTCCCCCTCCCCCAAGTGGGAGACCTCTGATTCCCCCAAACTATTCTTGGGGTCCCCTGTCCCCCAAAAGCAGCATTTTCAGGGGGTCGCTGACGGCTGCTGCCCTTCCCATGCCAACAGAATTCTAGGAACGATCCAACCCACTGCTATTACTTAGGATTTACTTAGGATACAAAATTACTTAAGATACAAAAAAAATCAGATTTTAAAAAAAGAGAACATTTTACTGGATAATACGGTCATATCCGTTGGCATCTGCATGTTTTCCAGGACAAATTATTTCACCAGTGGCGTTCTAGACACATGGATGTTATATTTCCATTCAGCATATTTCCCCTCTGATCATTTTTATTATGACTTGATACTGACTTTGTTTGCTGTGACTTTTGGAATGCACCGCACTTAGGAGCTAGAGGCCCCGGATCAAAATGAATTTGATCCTTTTAAACTCCCAAGGGCTGAAAAGGGGGGAAATAAATAAACAAAGCTGTCTAAGAACCTACACCAATTTGTAATTCCATTCCTAAAATGAGAAGCCGCCAGAAATGACAAGGTAAACACGGCTGGCATGCTTTTTGCGTTAAGCCAAAATAAAGACGTTTCAGGGTGGGGTGGGGTGGAGAGAATGAATTGCATCAGTCCATGCTAAGACACACGTTGGAAGCTTGTTGGCATTTTTTTTTAAAAAATGAATCGACTGGATTCTCCCTGCAGACAATAGCAGCTTGCCAAATAGTCTTGAACAGGAAATTTATCCGAAAGGAGTACACTCAATAGTCAAATGACAAGTAACGTTCAGCAAAGCCATGCTAACGACATTGCAGCGTTTTTATAAAGCACGGATGACTCGTGGTTTTTCCAAAACAAATAGGAGGAACACCAATGTTATGGGTAAACTGGAGGGGGACGACAACCAAAAACTGTCACTGAAGGGGGAAAAAAATTTGCAGATGATAAAGAAAGCAATTTCATTCACTATCCAAGACCTTACTTGATGGTACAGTTGTGGTCTTAGCGCCGAGTTCTCAATCATAGTGTGAACCATGATGATTAAAGGTTCATTCTCTTTCATCTATTTCAAATCAGGAGGAGCATACAGCAAACATCAGTTTACAGCACAGCTAGATTTGAAAGACGACACTGTAAATATAGCCTCTACTTCAATCGTTTTCTAATTAGTGCAGCAGTTCATATTTCCTCTCATGCTTAACAAAACTGTACATTTTTTTAAAAAAACAACAACAACAACAGAACAAAAACTAGTAAGGCCAAACTAGAACAACCTACAACCTGGGCCACTAAGCAACTCATATCACAAACAGGCATTTTGGATTTAAAAAAAAAAATTAAATATGGATAATACAGATAAAGTACCAGATTAAAAAAAGCCAGATACATTATCAGATTCAAAGAATGTAACACGTATTTGAACTGTCTTGGGGTTGTTACTCTTTGGGGCACAAAACAGGACAGCTTAGGGTTACCTCTCTCTCTCTCTCTCTTTTTTTTGCACCTGTCCTCTTTTGGGCTCTTTTAAAAAAAAACTGCTGAAAATGTCCTCTTTTTAGGTTGGAAGATTAGGAATATTCCTAGTCAACCAGCAATGATCACCGCTTCAACAGGAGGGGTATTTCAAATGAGATTTGTCATAGTGATACGATCACTTGTTTGAAGTAGTCGGTCGGGAAATATGTCCTCTTCTTTGCTTTTCAGAATATGGTAACACTAGAACAGCTGGGACCATTTCTTTGGGGATCTAAGTGTTGCGAGGGATGCACTGTAGTCCTGGTGCTTGGGGGGGGGAACAGTGGGAGGGCTTCTAGTGTCCTGGTCCCACTGCTGGACCTCCTGATGGCACCTGGTATTTTTGGCCACTATGTGACAGAGTGCCGGACTGGATGGGCCATTGGCCTGATTCAACATCGGCTTCTCTTCTGTTCTTATGACACCTAAGCAGAGTTCCCTCCTTCGACATCCATGTAAGTCAACTGCTTAGGAGGTCACTGTCAGAAGAGTAAAAGACTGTCAATATGGGGACTGGATTTTGCATAGGTGGTCAACTCCAAATTTTTACTGTGCGAATTTGAGGATTATTATATGGAGAATTGCTATTCTGATCTTGGGGCACTGTTTTTTTCTTCATACCCCCCCCAAAGGAAAAATAAGTCTGTTGGTTTGGGACAAGCCGCGACTATATTGTGGCATGGAGGAACAGGAATATTGTACAGTCAACATCTTAGGCCAATGATTCTACTGCCAGCTTTTACAATGGGTAAAATGACAATTTCAACCTTTCTAGACAGTGAATGCTCATGTCAGAGATTTACCGAAGACATTTATGGTTTTCAGAAAAAGAGTGTGATGTGAATACAACCATCCCCCACCCCAATATATATGACATTTAGGTAAAGGTTCCCTTGCTCGAAAGCCAGTCGAATCCGAAGAGCCAGCGCTGTCCGAAGACGTTTCCGTGGTCATGACTAAACACCAAGGTGCACGGAACGCTGTTCCCTTCCCACCGAAGTGGTACCTATTTATCTACTTGCAATTTCTTGCTTTCGAACTGCTAGGTTGGCAGGAGCTGGAACTAGAGACAGGAGCTCACTCCGTCATGCAGCACACTCGGGTCTCGAACTGCTTAACTACCGACCTTCCACAGCCTGCACTTCAGCGTCTTAACCACTGACATATGACATTTACCCAGCTCTAAATGTGCCCTGTAAAAACCTTCTTTTTCACATTTAACAATTTGCATGACTAGATAGCAATTCTTTATATGAAGCACTATTCAAAACATTTTAAAAAAACACTCCAAGTTGGATGCAACCCGGTGAACAGGACGAGATTATGCAAGCAATTTTTTTACCGCCTTTGCTCTCCCAGTCCAGTCCTCTCCTACTCTGTTCCCAAGAGTTACCAAACCTTGAGGAATGGTGTTTCTGGAGGGCGGGGGGAATGCAAAGGGCTACTGCTGGGAAAGAGAAGGCAGCACAGATCTGTCCCACATACTGAGCTGCGTCCCGCAACCTGTCAGCAGAAGGTGGTGATGGTCATGGATCTTTCCCATGCTCTCTTCCCACCGGCAGAATGCAAACTTTTCAAGAGTTGGAAAGGAATGCTGGGGGGGGGGGGGGGGAGAAAAGATCCGTGAGCCTTGCGTCTGTGGACTGGGGGGATCCAACCCACTTGCTCTCCTCACAGAAGGGTTGGATCCAACACCCACCGTTCAGGAAAAAAAGTCAACGATACATTTGGAGAGGAGCTGCTGAAGCAGCTACCAATCACTGTTTCTGAATACTGATTTCAATCGGCTTGCAAATCCCATTTAAATGGAAGAGAATCCATGCTTATTGAAGTGAGCCTTGAAAGCTACAGATCCAATTAAAACGCTGCATGTGCATTTTAATGTGTCTCATGGGAATATGCTGATTTATATCTGGAAGCCATCTTGAGAGCCACCTTGTGGATTGTACTTACCGCTGAATTCACTCATCCAGCTATGCGGGGATCGACTGGCTAATGTCAGTTTCTTACACAAGCCATGTGACAAACATAAGATAAAACTTGCGCTTTGGTAATTGGACCAAGATATTTCTAGCTAAGGAAGGAGGTGGGTGTATAGGAGATGTGTGAGGCCACAACATGGGGCAATGTTTGGCAGTGTTTTCGGCCTCCATTATGTCCTGGGTTGCACTTTGCAAGCCCTTGGTCCCTGCCACACGGCAGGGAAAATATCGGCCAAAGTGTGGCAAATGAGAGCCGCACCAAAGTAGAGACGCCACGGCGGGATCCCACGAATCCCCTGAGCTGCGGCGCCGTTGCTCCCCGGCACGATCAGATGCCGGGGAGGAAGCTACCGTCGGGAGGGGGAGCCTGCTGAACTGCGCATGTGTGAGATGAACTGCGCATGTGTGAGCATGCGTAGTTTGGCCAGGCGCCGGGGATGTGCCGGCGGAAGGACGCGCCGGCGATCCCACGGCCGGCTTTGATGCGGTCTTCCCGGATGAACCACCATGGTAGGTGGTTCATTTTTGCTGCGGGGTTTTGGGCGGAAGGGCCAGATCGGGAACGGGCGCACAACGCTTCCCAGATGTTGCGGTGGGATCGCGCCTGTTTGCTGCGGCCCCGATCCATCCCTCTCCCGGCCCAAAACCTCTCGTGTGACCGGGGCCCTTGAGCCATTTGAAAGTGAAATTAAAGGATGGTAAAAAATCCAGGTGGGCAGCCATTTTGGTCTGAAGCAGTAGAACAAATTTAGAGTCCAGTGGCACCTTTAAGACCAACAAAGGTTTATGCCTTGCACACAAAAGCTCATACCTTGAATAAACCTTTATTGGTCTTAAAGGCGCTACCGGACTCTAAATTTGTTCTAAGGGATGGCGAGTTGCTTTTCAGCGGGAGATTAAAACATTTAGAAGGGCAGAATCCATTGGGTACTTCTCTTGGGCACCATATGAAAAAGTGTGGACTAAAACCCTTTTGAGCACCTTACAGACAATGCGGCAGAAGAAAGCCTTGAAGAACAAAACGGTTTCTCCAAATTTGTCTGGAACAAGCTAATGTTGTCGTAAATTCAGTCAAGTCAAATTTCATCCAGCCCCCCAGTGGAATTTTGATTAGCAGGAATTTGTGGGGAGCAATTATAACCTTCGCAAAACCGGTTATGCATTTTTTCTTTCTTGGGGCTACTCTATTGCACCATGCAAGATAATTAAGATCG
This sequence comes from Gekko japonicus, assembly GCF_001447785.1. Classification (NCBI taxonomy): domain Eukaryota; kingdom Metazoa; phylum Chordata; class Lepidosauria; order Squamata; family Gekkonidae; genus Gekko; species Gekko japonicus. The sequence goes on from NW_015172566.1 coordinate 748,001, forward strand.
TCATAATGGTCAGGCAGACAGCAGTTTTTCCTTCTTTCCCTCATGGGCTTATGTTACGGTTTCACATCACTACACTGAATCAAGCGCATAAAACCATAAACGTTACAAAGTGCCTTTGAAAACAATGTAGTGACAATTCAGCAGAATGCGGATGTGCCACGTCTTGTGGTAACAGCTGCCAAAAAAGCAAGGATCAGGGTTCTGTGTATATATAAGACACTATCCGAAATCCTAAACTCCATTTATATTTCTAGTCTACAAACAGAATTCACAGACAGAATGAATTGCTCCAGTGGCTGCAACAGCAGGGTCAAACGCGTGAATGTAGCTGTCCCCAGTACTGCGGGAAATACAACACGGGCGCTTCCTATGTGCAGAGTTCTTATGTCTGCAGAGACTCTCGATCCGGTTGTCTAGCTAAAATCTAAAATTCGACTGTTATTTTGGCTATCGATTCCTACATGACAAGAACAGGGAAGATGAGAATTTTCAGAGTTGTTTGCTCTTATGGAAGAAGTGCTGCTGATAGTCACAGGCGGTGTTAAATACCAGCATGAGAAATGGTGCCGGGTTAATGGGGATTTCGCTGGCAGTATTCAATTAATTGTCAACGGCCATCGGACGAACAGTTCGCTCAGAATTGTGTTAAAGGCCAAGGACGAAAATCAATGTAAACTCGCAATTGAATGTTGCACCAGGTTTGCCCAAAGACAGACACAAATCCAGCAACAGGCCCGTAGCCAGGATTCTGTGGCTTGTGGGGCAAAATTTTTTTTCTGGTGGGGCTGAAGTTCTCAGTGCAGAAACAAAAGCCAGAATTCTGAGGATTCTGAATCAGCTACTCTTCTCTGTCTTCTCAAGCTGTCCATTCTAAAGGGAATTAGATAAGAATATGGAGCAGAGGTCCATCAGTGGCTATTAGCCACAAGGTATAGATAGGGGCTCTGGGGCAAGTGATGCTCTGTCTTCTTGGTGCTTGGGGGGGGGGTCAACAGTGGGAGGGCTTCTAATGTCCTGGCCCCACTGGTGGACCTCCTGATGGCACCTGGTATTTCTGGCCACTGTGGGATACAGAGTGTTGGACTGGATGGGCCTTTGGCCTGATCCAACATCGGCATCTCTTATGTTCTTATGTTCTACATAAGTGTTCTTATACTAGCAATCACCCTTAGCCTATTAACCATTTAGTCAATATAAAGCTGTTACCAGGAAAGATCTCTAAACTGCAGGCTGTCAACCACTTTAGATGACAGTTCTCAGCTGCTGCTAGTTAATCTCTTCTACCAGCTTAAGCAACAATTCTGATAACAAGCTGGCAGGTGGGGGTGATGACTTCTGTAGTCAAGAAAGCTAATCCTTTGCCAGAAAAACTCTTTGAAAGGAGACCAGTTTCTTGACACAGAGTTAGAAGGTATCCTAGAGGTCACCTACTCCAACCCCCTTGCTCAGTGCAGGAATTAGTTAACTACAGCACCCCACTCTGCTTAAAGGAGTGCATGCCTTCTAAGAAATGTTTTAAAATGATTGAAAACAGCATTTCCAGGAGAAATTCTTGTGGGGCTGTGACTTTAAGAAAGGAGGCCGAGCCCCCAAGTGCCCCACCGTAGTGCTGACTTTGCTGCAGCTGCGGTGGTGGACAGTGCTGTCGACCTGCAGCCGACCTGTGGCAACCCTGCAGGTTTTGAAAGCAAGAGATGAACGGAGGTGGTTTGCCATTGCCTGCCTCTGCATAGGAACCCTGGACTTCCTTGGCAGTCTCCCATCCAAGTACTACCCAGGGCTGACCCTGCTTAGTTTCTGAGATCTGATGAAACTGGGCTAGCTTGGGGCCACGCAGGTCAGGGCACTGCCATTGTAGAGTAAGTTAAACCACATGCATTATATGGATCTAACTGTGGTTCAGCTTTGAGCATGTCAAGTCAAATTTAAGGACTGCAGGTAGTATGAAACTGAATTAAGTCTCAGCAAAGTTTCACGGTGAAGCAAACCGGCAGGTTTATCAGTGTGTGTGAATAAAGTTTGCTATGGTTACAATGAAATGGAGAGTGCCTTTGGAACAAATGACACGTCACTTTTTCTGATGAGCTGGATCTACGTGAGGCATTCTGTGCACGTACAGCACCAAAGATGGGCAAACTGCCCCCTCCTGACCAATGTTCCCTCCAAGCTGTGGAGTCTTGCGAACCAAAATTCTACTTTGTGAGCTGCTGGCATTAAAGTTGTGAGCGAGCGATTGGGCTGCTGCATATATTAGTTTGCTGTGGAGCCATCCTTCCTGAACTAAGACAAAAATGTGTGAGCCGGAGGCTAAAAAACTGTGAGCTAGCTCACACTAACTCAGCTTAGAGGGAACACTGCTCCTGACTATTTCAGCTCAGGAAAACAGGCAGGGGACAGAGCCAAAATCTCCTCCTCCCCCTACACTGTCATCCTGAGTCGGGCTCCTAGGAGTTTTAAAAAGGCATTTGCCCACAGGTACTGTGTGACTGTAGGAAAGGTTAGTTGGGTCCATGCCCAACTTGTACGCAAGCCATAACATATACTCTGGCCCTTCATTTATGAGCCCAGGTTTAATCCTACATTCTACTCCTAAAACAGTTTCCTTATCAAGCTTACTTACATAGGATAAAAACCAGTGACCTGAAAAGAGAGCATACATATACTAGTAGCCTATGTCAACTGCATTCCTTCCTAAGTAAAGGTAAAGGTTTCCCTCGCTCGAAACCTAGTCGAATCTGACTCTAGGGGATGGTGCTCATCTCCATTTCAAAGCCGAAGAGCCAGCGTTGTCTGATGACGTTTCTGTGGTCATGTGGCCAGCATGACTAAATGCCGAGGTGTACGGAACGCTGTTTACCTTCCCACCAAAGCGGTACCTATTCACCTATTTGCAATTTCATGCTTTTGAACTGCTAGGTTGGCAGGAGCTGGTGCCAGAGACGGGAGCTCACTCCGTCACGCAGCACTCGGGTCTCGAACTGCCAAACTACAGACCTTCCAGTCTGCAGCTCAGCAGCTTAACCTCTGAGCCATTGTGGCCTTTCCTTCCTAGCAGCCAATTAAAAAACAAAACTGAACAACTAATCTTTTACTACTTTTCAAAGCACAAAACCCCTTTTTCTTCTACACGTTGGAAGTAGTATGAAGAGTGAATTGACCAATAATGTGTGCAGGGGAAAAAATATTGAACAGGAAGAGATCTAGTATGGGCAGAAGCTGGGACTGGTTCCGTCAGCCAGCACGAGGGGATAGTGTACCCCAGTTAGAGCTAGTGTTAGGTCTGCAGCCCCAAATCCTGGCCGTGGGCACACGGGCAGGAAAAGGCGGGGGGGGGGAGCGTGGCTGTTTGCCCCGGGGCAAAATAACGCGCGGTTGCGCCAGCAGACGTACCGTGGAGGTCCCGTGGTAGGGGGGAGGTGCCGAGCACACCACAATCCTGCGCCGCGGCAAAGAAGCGGCGCGGCAAACGGGTGTTTTTTTCTCCGGACACCAAAGTCTACGCATGCCTCGGTGGGTGCTCGTGCGCATCCCATGGACAGTTGGGGAAAAAAACCCTTTATACGAGGGGGCATGGGTGGGCGCAGGAACTACCACTGGAAACGCAATCAGACGCCCGCCCTTGCCCCGTGGTTACCGGAAACTAGTACCTCCGAGGTACTAGTTTTTAACCGCGCATCTTCGGCGGGAAGCCTTGGGTTCGCCACGGGAGCTCTACGCTTCCCAGATGTGGCGGTGAGATCACGTCCGGAAAATATGCCTATCTTCCGTCCCTCTAGCGTGGCTAATGCTCCATGTGACCGGGGCCCCTGTGTGTCAATTCTGCTGCGAGGAAAGGTGTAGGCGTGAGATGTACACATACTCCATTATCAACGGTGTATCAAGTGAAATAGATGCTCTGCCCCCCACTGGAGGATGTGGGGAAAGGAAGCAGAGCGGGAGTGGAATGAACATTTAACTGCTACGCTGACACCTTGGTAGGTATAAAAACATGATCATTAGATATCTTAAACTTTTTATCCTGTATAGCTGATAGGCTCTTCAAGGGGAAAAAAATGATTTCCTAAAAGAGAGAGGTGACTGAGCTGGGAAAGATGCATCAACCCTCAGTTAAATACCAGAGGTGAAGTAGACTGAAAGTAGAACATCATAAATAATATTATTTTGTGTTTGGACTACTTTTGAAAAAATGCACTTTCATCCTACATTAATAGTAAGATGTACGTAATGGAACCCATTCAAATACCAAATGGCATTTGTCGGCCGAGCCTGCAAGACGGAGCTCTTCCGCCAGGCTTTTAACTAGGGTGATGGACATCCCTCTTTACTGGGCTTCACCCCTCAGTGGGTCAGAACTGCATACCAGAGATGGCATCTGTGAGGTTTTAATGTCAATGACAACGGCACTGGATGAAGGTTATTGTGGTATTTTACCAGTGTTTTTAATTGTGTTAATTGTGTATATTGTATTTTTTATCAAATCTGATGTAACCCGCCCTCAGCCTGCCATGTGGGGAGGGCGGGACATAAGTCGAATAAAATAAATAAATAAATTAGCCCTCTTAAGACTGGTTGCTACCAGTACAAGAACAGAACTCTCCTACCCTATCCCCCCCACCCCCCGAAACCATTTTTGAGATCTATCTTTGGGGATGGGTCGGCACCTGTTCTTATAATTGTGTACTCTCGAGTGTGAGAATTTTTTTTTAACCATTTGTCCCGTAAAACTTTAAAGGGACCGAAAACAACAAGAAGAAAAGATTAATGAAGGAAAATAAAGCTTCGGTGTATTACTAGAAATAAGTGCACAAGAAAAAGCTGTGAAGCCCACCTGGTGGTCCAAATATATGGCATTCCTCTGAAGGTGATGAGAAAGAATCTCATTCTAGCAAGAAAGACAGAAAGGGAGGGGGAGAGAAAGAGATAGACATGGAAAATACGTGAAAACGTCAGTCGGGAAAGAAAGAGATATACATATTCTAATTGCAAGTATTTTAAGGTTATACTTTTTTTTTTTTTTACACAAACTGTCAAAATGCTCTAAATGCAAGTGAGAACTATACTGGATCTTAGATTTGGTACAGCAGAATGGTGAAGGACCAATACACACTTCAGTGAGAACAAGAAACACTCTGTACCACTTCAGAAAGCACGGGTTTGCAAGTACAAATCATTCAGTCATATTAGCTATGAAAACGATAATATTATAATTATAAATGAAGAAAAAACTGGCATGGTCATGTTGAATTTACACAGACAACTATAAACCCTTTGGAATGTTTATGCGCATCTCCTCCTTTTGCGTACTAATTGCAAATAATTTCAATGACAAGAAGCCATTATAACTGTTGGAACTGTTAGGGGTAGATGGTATTGATCATTGGCTTCAGATTTTGTACAACTGGCAGAACTGGCAAAGCGTGGACTCTGGTTTTTTAAAGCGCAACGTATTTAAGAACATAAGAAGAGCCCTGCTGGATTAGACCAGTGGTCCACCTAGTCCAGCATCCTCTCTCACACAGTGGCCAATCACTTCCTGTTTTGAAGCCTTCCTAATTTTGGTTGAGTTGCAATGCATTCAACTTCTGTACCAGGGCTCAAAGGGTTAATAGCAGACCACCACAGTTGCCAAGGCAACAGTGCCGCTCTAAAAGCTACAACAGGAGGAAGTGGGCATCAGTGGCACAAAGCAAGCTTGGGTTAATGAATGGTGAGGTATTAGTGAAAACGGTACACATGACAAACATCATTTCATAGCTGACCTTTGGGCTGCTGGCCTCAAGTTTTAGTTGCATGAGCTGTGCTAATGTGTGTTCCCGGATACTACTCAGTTCGGCTTGCTGCCTTCTCAGCTTTATAAGCAGAAGTGTGAGCTCCTCTGGCTGAAGGAGTCCCGTGTGAGAAGGCAAGGAGTAGAAAATAGGTTAATTGGTGCTGTCCCGAGCAAGACTTCCAAATTTCAACTCGGTGCTGATAACGCTTGTCTGTCATGCTTTATCCAAACTGTAATAAACTGTTTTGAGATAACAGAACCGACGTTTCCCAGAATAATCTATTCGAAAGAAGTACACAAGAAGAATCTTAAAATGCCATGGCCTTTTGAGTCTCAAAATGGCACCGGGGTGGATCCTGCCGTATCCTACTGCTCCACTCAGCAGAGCGTGAAGGCTTCCTCCATCTTAATTTGGGTCAAGTAGCACGCCAAGAGTTTTGGGGTGTACGTTTTCAAGAGTCAAAGCTCCCTTTGTAATACCTCCAGGGGTCATTTCCTGCAGGAGTGCACAGGAGCGGAGCTCCGGCAGTAAAGAGCCCAGGGGGCGGGCACATGCAACAAGCCCCACCCCCTGCTCCCAGCAGCCCTCAGTCAGAGCAAGAAGCAGCCAGGTAAGTTGCAGAGCTCCCCTCAGTCCAAAACAGTCCAGTGGCACCTTTAAGACCAAGTTTTATTCAGGTACAACCTCTCCCTCCTCTGCGAGGACAGATCTGCATGTCCCCCCCCCCACAATAGCTAGCAATCCAAAACAGTCCAGTGGCGTCTGAGCGGTGGGTGTTGCCTTCTGACACACTTCCGGTGATGTCAGGGTGTGTGGCTTATGCAAATAAGTTATGCTAATGAGCTCCTGCACTTCTTTTTCTGCGAAATGACCCCTGAATACCTCTGACTCTCGAACGTGTATACATCTTGTTAGCCTCTAAAGTTCTAATGGACTCGGATCTTGCTGTTTAATGGCGGACCAACATGACTACCCTCTGAAACGTCCTCCACCTTAAGTGGACCTTTCTTTGAAGGAAGAGCCTCTTAAGTTGAAGGAAGGCTCCTTGGAGGACAGTTGGATCCACCCCACTATTTCAAAACACAAAGGCTAGCAAACTGTGGGGAGGGGAAGGGATCGAACGACTCAACATGGTCACGAGAGAGAAGAAAACGACAGAAGTTTGTGCATGCCCAGGCTGCTTGATAAGTTTTAAGGGAGTTGGAAGCTACGGAAACAAGCAGGGTATCTGATTGACTGGTTTGCTCTTTGGCCGAAGAAGAGGCAGACGAAGAAGTATTAAAATTTAATTTCTACGAAAAGCCATCCCCAAGACACCATGTCAGACCTGACAGACCCAAAATGTTGTCCATTTCCTGCTCTCTTTTCCTTAAAATGGCTCCAGTGGACCTCTTTGGAAGGGTATTTTTAAACGCAGCTCAAAACCTTTAGTAGACTGAATAAACTAATGTCAAAAGGACGGCAGAGTAAAGTTTATGCTTGGGAAGACAACCCCCACCCCTACCCAAAGTGCATACACTATGTGCCATGAGTAGCCCAAAAGGAACCATTTTACAGGGGGAAGTCCATGTTGCTGACCCACAGGGTAGGAACACACAGGCAGCAAAGCCCAGAACCAAGACAGCTACTGATATTTTACAGTCCTCCTTAACTAGAATGTGATCAATACACCTGAAGAATGTGATAGGAACAGCAACTGTGCCGACTTCAAAGAGGCCTTAAAGAACAACAGGATGAATCTCCCTAGTAGAGGGGGAAGAACAACAGAGAAGGTTCCCGCACCAGGTGTGCTCATGGAAAGCTACATAAAGCCCCATTGTCAGGACTGGTCTTAAAGTCTTCTCTGCGTTTTGCCCACATCCTAGCTGTTGGAAGCTCTTAGGACTGTGCCGCTTCCATTCACTCAAATTTTATATGAGGCTCCATTCCAGGCCCGTAGCCAGGATTTTGTGGCTTGTGGGGCAATTTTTTTTTCTGGTGGGGCTGAAGTTCTCTGTGCAGAAAAAAAGAAGGCCAATGGAAAGCTGTTACCAGGATGGTTCTCTAAACTGCAAGCGGTCCACCACTTTAGATGATAGTTCTCAGCTGCTGCAAGTTAAATCACTTCTGCCAGCCTAAGCAACAAGCAAGCTGGCAGGTGGGGGTGATGACTTCTGTAGTCAAGAAAGCTAACACTTGAACAGAAAAATGCCCTTAAAGGAGACCAGTTAGAAGGGTTCCTAGAGGTCACCTACTCCAACCCCCATGCTCAGTGCAAAAATTAGTCAACTACAGCACCCCACTCTGCTTATAGGAGTGCACACCTTTAAAAAATGTTTTAAAATGATTGAAAAAAGCATTAACAGGAGAAATTCTTGTGGGGCTGTGCCTTTAAGAAAATTCTCATACTTTGTCCTGTTTAGTTGATGTTTACTCTTCTTCTGTCTAGGCATCTTCTGTTGTATCTGCCTCCCCCTAAATGCTCTGCCCTGATCCCAGCCTTCCACAGACAGATTCTTCATCCCCCTGATCTGTTTGACCTCATGAATGATATCTTCCATGCAATGAGAACTGCCTCTTTAAGAACACAAGAAGAGCCCTGTTAGATCAGACCAGTGGTCCATCTAACTCAGCATCCTGTCTCGCTAGGGCTGCCAAGTCGCGGCGGGGGATCCGTGCGACAGTGATACGCGTTGCACCGCCGTCGCCAGGATGTGACACTACGTGTCGCTCTGGCAACGGGGCTGTTTGGAGTCCCGTTGCCAGAGCGACGCGTAGCGTCACATCCTGGCGACGGCGGTGCAACGCGTATTGCTGTCCCCCGCGGCAGGGATCCCGTGAAGACGCACGGATACCCCGCCGCGGCTTGGCAGCCCTATGTCTTGCACAGTGGCTAACCAGTTCCTCTGGTGGGCCAACAGCAGGGCTCTTTGGCACTCCTGATGAATTAATACTGGTATATCCTAAAATCCCTATGTCCAATGATGTCAGGCCTCACTGCGGCCTGATCCTGACACGCAGGGCCGTTTTTTCTGGGGGATGGCGCCGGAACAGAGTTCTGGAACCTCTTCCACAACATTCTTTTAAAAATGTTTTAAAAGTTCATGAGTTTTGCGGTATACAGATTGAAAACTTCATTTCCCTCTTGAGAGTTTCGGCACCTCTTCTTCTAAAAGCGGGGAAGTGCGGTTAAGAAATCTAATTTAATAAATAAATAAAGCCCTGCTGACAAGGAAGCCGATGACTCAGTTCCCAACACCAAGAAATGGATATCAAAATCTCCCAGAATTGATTCACAGTATCCATCAAGACATACAAAATCCCAGCAGCTCTGGTACGGTATAGCAGCTATAGACAGGGATTGCTTTCCTTGCGTAGTGCAAATTGACCACTGCTTATGGGATACTTTCTCTAACAACACACAAAAACGTGGCCTCCAGTTCCAGTCCAGTTCCATGTGGACATCTACCTAACACACTGGAACTCTGGAAAGCTGCAGAATACGCCCCTTAACAGCGGTGCTTTTAGGAGACCCACATCAATTCAGGTTTTTCAACTGCATAATTCAAATACTGAAGGAAATGCAGACCAGAAGTATTTTTAGCTACGGTGGCTGTGTTTAATAAAATCCAGCAGAGGGAGCAAGACATTTGGATATACTGAAGGCAGGACGAGCCTGCAGTTTCTCTTTATGATCAGTATACCTTCCCCTACTATATATCTGTTGTTGTTTTACTGGGGGAGGGAGGCATTATTTATGAAGAATGAAGCTCACTGGAAAATACCATCTAAGTCACCTTTACTGACAAATGGCGTGTTTCTCAACAGAAACCTCCCTGAAGAACATTGCACAGAGGCAATTAAAGTTTCAATTAGTAAAAAAAAATATAGTTATGCCTTCACGAGAGTCTCTTGAAAAAGCTTGCACGAATACATAACCGCTGAACTGAACCTTAAGGTATTGAACAGTAAAATACTTTTAACGATCTGAATAAAAATGTGCAATTAGTGTGTGGATAGTCTCTTTTCATAAGACAGCACACAATGTGTAACAAACTGCCTACAGCACCAGTTCCCAGCTAACTATAACTTGTATTCTGCAGTAATGAAAAGCTCCGGTAATTGGCATTTCCCCCTCTGCTACTGAATTAACAGCTTAATGGCAGGTCAATTTGTGAAGCGTGCAAAAGTAAAGTTTCAAGATGCTTTACTGTTGTCCCAGAGTATTGTAAATGAACTGGTTACATAAGAAAAAGAGAGCTTTCCCCAGACATCCAGTAGGGCTGTCAAGGCAAGAGATGTTCAGAGTTCGTTCGCCATTGCCTGCCATCATGTCATGACACTAGGGGGTGTGCGCTCGGTATATACTGAGCTGAATAAATGCCCCCAAAATGCCTTATTGGTATTTTCCAGAGATCTGTATTCGGCTACCAAAATGGCCACGCCCGCATAAAAGCTGATATAATTTGGCTTTTATAGGCTTTTTTTTCAGCATGGCTAAATGCATTCAGTTCAGTGGCCAAGTCGGGCCACGGCGGTGGCACGACTCAGTGGGGGAACTGAATGCATTTAAACATCGCAGCTCGACTCAGCAAGCGAAGTGAAGGCATTTAAAGCTTAAATGCATTCAAGTCCCCTCGCTGGGTTGCAATGCCACGGCCCGAGTCAAGCAGTGAACTAAACACATTTAAATTTTAAATGGCTTCAGCTCACTCGTGGAGTCACGCCGTAGTGGCGGTACAACTCGGAGAGTGAAATTCTCCATCATACCCTATGGGGACGGTCTCCATAGGGTATAATGGAGCTGAATAAATTGGGATTTCCCAAATATTTACTCAAATCAGCACAATACCAATAGTGGTATTCGGGAATATTTGGGAATACCGATATTTTTTCGGGTCCAATAGACCCTAATTGGTAAAAAAAAAACAACCCAAGGGTGGTTTGGGGTTTTTTTGCACATCCTTAGTCGTGACCCTGGTACTCCTTTGAGGTTTCCCATCCAAATACTAGCCAAGGTTGACCCTGCTTAGCTTCTGAGATCTGATGAGACCAGGCTAGCCTGTGCTATCCAGGTCCCAGACTATCCGGTACAAATGAAGTTCAAACGATCCTCTTCCCAGTTCTTTCCCCATCTTTTCTAATAACCCCCCCACCCCTTCTGCAGGGTGCCGCGTGGTCTGAAAATTGACATGTCAATCGGCTTATGTTAACACCATCTGAGAATTGTTTTACTCTAAATTGAATTGTTATTGTTTGATGTTTTAGTGTTTTGTTGTTCATCGCCCAGAGCCCTGAGTGATCAGGGATCCATAAATCTAATTTATAAATGAAACAAACCAATAACAAGCTATTGACCCCTTTGCGAAGATTGTACACATCCAGTTGGATCTGACCTGTTTGGAAGGAAGTCCTTTATTTATCGGGACGACAACAACAACAACAAAAGAAGCTGCATTTATACAGGTTCTACAGGCAATATAGCTGTCGTCCTATCTCTTGTGTTTTATGGGCTGTTTCTTAAATAAAAAATGATGCGCTAAATATAAAAATGCCACTCACCGTTTTGCCTTGCAAGCTCTGGGGACTAATGGGCTGTACACTCAGACCCGCTGGCATCGACCTTCTGTCAGCCACAAAGACGTGCTGCTGCGGAGACGGAGGGGAGAGAAAGGGACTGTGCATTAGAATCCGGGTGCCTGTCAAAGTTTCCAAAAGCAAAGGTTAAGTCTGATATTTTAAGCATGAGATTCCCCCCCCCCTCCCAAGTCAACTTAAGGTTTATGAAAGGTGTCCAAAGCGAAAGGAGTAAGTTCATCGCTTGTCAGGACAAATAGATTGAATCGCAGCACCTTCCTCTCGACCCCCCACAAATGTCAAAAGGACTCAGAGGATCCAGGAAGCTTATAAGGCTTATATGAAATTCCAGTTTTATCTATTAATTTATTTGGTTATACCCCGCCCTCCCTACCGAAGCAGGTTCAGGGGGGCTTACATAAAAGCTTATTTATTTATATATTTATTTGTTTTATTTGGCTTCTATCCCGCCCTCCCCGCTGCAGCAGTCTCAGGGCGGCGTAACAACAAATAAGGCTTAAATGAAATTCCACTTTTATCTGATCAAGCTTAAAACAGCTAAAAAACATAAAACATTTATAAGACATTTATAAGGTGCTAATTATACATACAGGATGGCGAAACACAGTTTCATTATCAGCCACAGTGGGTAACCTGTCTACCAAGTTTGAAAGAGGTCACAGACGATGCTCCCTCTAAGCTGTAGAGTCTTGTGAGCAAAAATTCCACTTTGTGAGCTGCTGGCATTAAAGTTGTGAGCGAGCGATTTGGCTACTGCATAAATCAGTTTGGTCTGGAGCCCTCCTTCTGAGCCAAGGCAAAAATGTGTGAGCCGGAGGCTAAAAAACGGTGAGCTAGCTTGGACTACTGGATACTAATGGTCACAGAATGTCAATCAAATCCTTTTATCGGAATATGGTAGGAAATGTATTAAGACAAAAAGGTGATGCATTAACACACACCCCCCCAAACATGGGATGTCCTCAGCAAGGACATTAAAATTGGTTGTATTAACCCAACACTACTGGGTACAGAAGTAGTCTCCCAGGATGCGGGGAGGAGACAGAGAGGTGATTCTAATTCGGTGCAAAGGCTAGCAGCGAGAGGCAAAGATGAAGGGCTGATAAGGGAAAGTGGCCTAAAAGGAAGGACGAGGAAAGACAGCTGCCCCATCCTCACTCTTCCAGGGGCAAGACAATTTCCTGGGAATAGAAAAAGCAACTGCTACAACTGATGACTAAGCAGATAAGGATGGGAAATGCTTCGGCACTAAATAAGTTCTGCCACGCAAACTCCAATGTTATATGATCTGACTGGCGTCTTAGGTTGGGTCTTTTCTACCAAGCAATGTAGGAAGCATCCCACATTGCTGGGAATCTCAGCGAGAGAACCGGTAGGGCGGGAATCTTTCAGTGCTAGAAGAAGAAGAGGAGGAGGAGGAGGAGGAGGAGGAAGAGGAGATTGGATTTATACCCTGCCCTTCACTACCCAAAGGAGTCCCAGAGCGGCTTACAGACTGCTTTCCCTTCCCCTCCCCACAACAGACACCCTGTGAGATAGGTGGGACTGAGGGGGGTCTGACATAAACTGCTCTTTTACAAGAACACCTCTGACAGAACTATGGCTTGCCCAAGGTCATCCAGCAGGTGCAAGTGGAGGAGTGGGGAATCAAACCTGGTTCTCCCAGATTAGAGTCCGTGCACGTAACCACTACACCAAACTGGCTCTCTGCCCACCATTAGTGACAGTACAGCATTTTCGGTTCTACTGAATAGCAGCCACCTGATGTATGAACCAGAATTTCCCCCTTGACTTTCTCTATAACGACAGCACTGAAACTGGTTTATATTCTGCGAGGGTGAAATATCAATGTGCTCTGGAAAGATTGGTTCCAGTGAACGTTACCCCATTACATTCCAGCAAAGTACCCCAAGTAAAAAGTTCGTTTAGAAACAACGAAAAGAGACGAACGTTTCACCTTGTTATGGTGCGGCCTATGCCTGCGGTCAATGGTTACATCTCCTCTTTGCACCGGCGAGGACACTTCGGACCGGTAGTTCCGCTGCGGGGAGTATCCCTGGAAACCTGCTATTGAACCATGGGAAGGTGATGTGGGAATCATATGCATCGTTTGATCAGAGATATTAATCATGGTTTTGGGGCTGCTTAAAGTACCATGTCTCGTAAGAGTCGTTTGCTTATTGTAAAACTGCCGCTGCTGCCACTCGTAGAGTTGCCACATGGTGTCGTCCCGCATGGATCTCCTTTTGTCTTCTGGGGGGAGGGTCCCAAGGGTCTTGTCATAAACAGACGGTGTCACGCTGCAGATGCTTTCAGGCCTGGTTTTGCTGTTCCTTGGGAGGGTTCGATAGCCTTCGGGATACCGAGGTAGAACTTGGGCTCGATGGCTTGGCATGTTTCTTGGTAACGTCTGGTACGAAAGTATACTGAAACGAGAGCTCACCTTCAGTAATTCAAAACAGAAATCGTCACAGGAATAAGCAGTAATTCATTCCCACCCACCCCCCGCCCCGCACTGTTGGTGGTGGAAAGTCCTGTCAAGTTGCAGACGACTTATAGCGACCCCGTAGGGTTTTCAAGGCAAGAGATGTTCAGAGGTGGTTTGCCATTGCCTGCCTCTGTGTCAAGATCCCTGACTTCCTTGGTGGTCTCCTATCCAAATGGGAACCGGGACTGACCCTGCTTAGATCTGACACGATAAGGCTAGCTTGGGCTATCGAGGTCAGGGCACTGTACCATTACAGGTAACAAATGATTTGAGCAATATACTTAGATACCAGGACTGACCCTGCTTAGATCTGACACGATCCATGCCAATAAAGGTTTTGAATTGAATTGAGATCTGACACGATAAGGCTAGCCTGGGCTATCGAGGTCAGGGCACTGTACCACGACAGGTAACAAATGATTTGAGCAATATACTTAGATTCTTTCCCCAAGCTTTGCTAAAACCCATTCCTTGCCTTCAGCATACAAACAGAGTGGGAGGAGATGGGGGTCTTCCTTTGCTCAATTTGATTTGATTTATTAGACTTCTATCCTGCCCTCCCGGCCGACGCCGGCTCCTGTCTCGTGAAGTCTGTCTTAAGATTGACCCACTTGGCATAGGGATTCAACATGGGTAGGGTTATATAAAAAAATTAAATAAAGGCACCTCCCCGTGCTAATAATAGAGTGACATTTAGGGTAGCTACAAGGGTAACATTTTATGGTGAAATGCCTCTTTGGAGACGGGTGAAGTATGAACTATGGAAATTCAATACAACGACGGTTACCTGCTCACCTACATATTTTTTATCTTCCAGTCATTGGTTGATATACTAAAAGGCAGGCAAAGGCTGCACATCCCTACAAACTTTAATGCTTAAGATTGACCCACTTGGCACGGGGATTCAACATGGGTAGGGTTATATAAAAAAATTAAATAAAGGCACTTCCCCGTGCTAATAATAGAGTGACATTTAGGGTAGCTACAAGGGTAACATTTTATGGTGGAATGCCTCTTTTGAGACGGGTGAACTATGAACTATGGAAATTCAATACAATGACGGTTACCTGCTCACCTACATATTTTTATCTTCCGGTCATTGGTTGATATACTAAAAGGCAGGTAAAGGCTGCACATCCCTACAAACTTTAATGCCACTTTCTAATGCTCAAAGCATAGTTCTGATGTTCTGAAAAGCACATGTCTAACTTTTTGTGAGCCGGAAAACCTTCCTTCACTGTCATGATCCCACCTATCTGGGAGCAGAAGCAAGAAGGTGGAGAGAAAAGAAATGAAGCCACCTTCAAAGCTTGATATGGTGTGGGACTAGGGTTGCCAACTGGACTTACCCCTCACGGCGGGGGAGCCTCGCCGCGGTCCGGGAGTTGTTGCGGAAAACCATATGGTTTTCCTCCCGACGAGCTTGGCCACGCCCCCAACGACGGCGGAAATTGGGCCTCCGAAGCGGGGGATTCCCCGCCCCCCCGGGCCCATTTGGCAACCCTATGTGGGACCAACATACCTAAGGGACCACCCCATATATTCCTTGAAGAGTGTTACACTCTGAGAGTCAACATCTCCTGGTGATCCCTGGCCCAAAGGACGTCCGCCTAACCTTGACCTTGAACATGCTCCCTACTGAGGTCAGGGCCCTGTGGGATCTTATTCAGTTCTGCAGGGCCTGTAAGATGGAGCTCTTCCGCCAGGCTTTTGGCTGAGGCAGTGGGCGTCCACACATGCCCCCCCCCGAGGTTGCTGTCTCCCACCCACTGATAACCGGCCATACCTACCTACATCACGGGGCCGGACTCTCCCTACGGCAAGCTATGATTATTGGTTTTATATGCTTCTAATGTGTTTTAAAATTTTTATTATATTTATGGAAATGTTGTTGACCCGCCCTGAGCCCGTTTGCGGGATGGACAGGATATAAATGCGAAAAATACATAAATAAATAAATAGTTTGGGCTCAAAGGCCAGGAGTTTGGATCTTATTTGTACTGAGTGATAGATAATTGGAGAAAGAGGGAAAAAAACCCAGGCAAGAATAACTTCTTGTGATTTAACGAAGCGAACACACTTCCAAGTAAGAAGTAAGTTCCACCTGACCTTCCAGCACAGGTACGCAACCACAACACTACCACTAAAATCTAAAGTAACATTTTTTTTGAAGTGCCACTTGCGATAATCCTTGGTTGCAGAAGTTGAAAGAACAGAACATCTGCTTCACCAGAGTTAACTAAATCAGGAAACCCTGCATTTGTACATGACCTTAAGTCCCTCAGAGAAAAAAGATTGGTTATGAATATCAGGGGATCCCAACCCTTTTTGAGCCTGTGGGCACCTTTGAAATTGGTGATTACCACTACAAAATGGCTGCCATGGAAGGCGAGGCCAAACCCAAACTGGCTGCCACCCTTTGCAAAAGAATTGTAGAAGGGAAATAAAGATAAGTGAAGGATAGCCCATGGGGAGGAAGGGAAAAGGAGACGGGAGAATAAAAAGAAGTAAATCCTAAAGGGGGAAGTGGAACCACAGACATGGATGCCTACTCGTCCTCCTGATTCTCCAGTGGCAGCTGCTACTGCATTCATGAAAAAAAACACTTTCATGCAAATGAGGACAGCCAGTAACAACTACTGCCTTACAAAGGCCCCATCCACTTCTGAGAGTTTGTCTGGAACCAGGGGATGTACTGGCAGGCACCATGGCACCCACGCAACACCATGCTGGGGAACCCTGTATTAGACAATATGCACGGCGGATGGTGGCATTACTCAAACAATGGACAAGTCACTCCTCCCTCGAGAGCCAGTTTGGTGTAGTGGTTAAGAGCACGGACTCTAATCTGGGAGAACCGGGTTGGATTCCCCACTCCTCCACATGCAGCTGCCGGATGACCTTGGGCAAGCCATAGTTCTGATAAGAGCTGTTCTTGAAAAAAGAGCAGTTTCTGTCAGAGCTCTCTCAGCCCCACCTACCTCACAGGGTGTCTGTTGTGGGGAGGGGAAGGGAAAGGAGTTTGTAAGCCACTCTGAGACACCTTTGGGTAGTGAAGGGCGGGGTATAAATCCAATCTCTTCTTCTTCAGGGGTCAACCCATGTAGGCATACAGGCATGTGCAAAGATTCAGGTGGGGGTAGCCGTGTTGGGCTGAAGCAGCAGAACAAAGTTTGAGCCCTGTGGCACCTTTAAGACCAACACGATTTTATTCACGGTATAAGCGTTCGTGTGCAATTGTGCTTATGCGGTGAATAAAGCCTTGCTGGCCTTCACGGTGCCACTGGAGACAAAGGCAAGTGCAAAAACAGACAGTAGCTCTGCTCGCAGCAACTGTGGCAAGTGGAGAAAGTCGTGGGAGGGTCACAAAGACGGAATGGGAAGGGGAAAGCGTGCAGTATTTGGGAGGATGCCTGCCACGTTCACCTCCTGCAGTTAAGGATTTCAGCCTTGATCTGCTCATCTGTTTTAGAAGCCTCCTTGGCTCACGATGCCACAGACCAGTGGTGGCGAACCTTTTAGAGACCGCGTGCCCAAACTGCAACCCAAAACCCACTTATCTATCGCAAAGTGCCAACACGACAATTTAACCTGAATACTGAGGTTTTACTTTAGAAGAAAGAACTCATGCATTAACTTAAGATGATCCAAACAAAGTGAGGAAAGCAATCCCAAATGCTTTCATTTACTTAAAATTATTTGGCAGAGAATTTGACACTTTGATGATGGTCTGGGCCTGGCTGGGGCGATGGCACGCGTGCCCGCAGAGAGGGCTCTGAGTGCCGCCTCTGGCCCCCGTGCCATAGGTTCGCCACCACTGCCATAGACTATATTGCATCCCCCCCCCCCATATTATCTCACCTTTCTCCTTCACTGCTATGCTACTACGGCCACAACAAGTTAGCGTCACATAGTGGCTGAAAATTTACAACCAATCGCTGATTTGAGTAAACATTTTTGTTGCATAACTGGTCAAGTGTTCAACTTTGCTTTGTGAAACTGACCCTTATGATGGTTTTAGATTATTTGGAACGTCGGTTTCCTTTAAGCACAGTAAACTTAAAAAAGGCACTTCCTGATAATCTGAAGGTTATAGCTATATACTGAATAGATGTTTGGTTTGATTGCTCTCGTGTTTTTTGGGATGGTAATTATGTTGTTATTGTTGTGGTTTCCTAATAGTGTGTGCTACTGTAAATTCTTGTTATATTAGAAGAAGAAGAAGAGAAGAGATTGGATTTATACCCCGCCCTTCACTTGGAGTCTCAGAGTGGCTTACGAACTCCTTTCCCTTTCCCTTCCCCTCCCCACAACAGACACCCTGTGACGTAGGTGGGGCTGAGAGAACTCTGAGAGAACTGTCCTTGAGAGAACAGCTCTGATAGAACTATGCAGGGGTCGTTTCGTGGAAAAAGAGCTAGGGGAACTCATTAGCATAACTCATTAGCATATGCCACACACCCTGACATCACCGGAAGTGTGTCATAAGGCCACCCCCCCTGACATCACCGGATGTGTGTCATAAGGCCACACACCCCGCCCCCAATGGTCCTGGCTGCCGCCGGCGGCCTTGCAGCTCCACTGCTGAGCCCCATGAGGGGCCCGGCGGTGGACCTGCAAGGCCGGTGGGAGTGCAAGGGAGCCCCGCGAAGGCCCTCCCTGGCCCCAGGTAGGCAGGGGTGGGGAGAGGCAGGGAGGAAGCAACTTACCCTCCCTCTTCTCCTGCCTCCTCCTGGCTGAATGAGGGCCGGAAGCGAGGCGGCCGGAAGCAGGGGGCGGAGGTTTGTCATGTGCCCCACCCCCCGTACCTCACCCGGGGGAACTGTGATCCCCCGCGATCCCCCCCAAAATGACCTCTGGAACTATGGGTTGCCCAAGGTCATCCAGCAGCTCCAAGTGGAGGAGTGGGGAATCAAACCTGGTTCTCCCAGATAAGAGACCGGGCACTTAACCACTACACCAAACTGGCTCTCAATAATCTTTTATAAATAAAAGATTATTTAAAAAACATGCAACAGCAGCACATTGGACATTCTGGCAGGTGAGAAGAAGCATTCAATAGCCATAGACGAAATGTTCGAAGGGTCTTTAAAAATTTTATTCATTAACATGTCAACTTCACTCTTTGCCGACGTACAGTACATTTAACTTGCTTTTGAAGCCCATATTAAACTGAAATGCCAGGAAATCATTTATCTTTTAAAAGGCTCAATATTTCCACTTTGCTTAATGGGTAACAATGGCCACAAAACAAAGGGACCACACTGTACACAGAACAGTACAAAGGCTTTTACTCTGACAATGGGGGGGAAGGCATCTCTTACATTCAAACTCCATATGCCATTGCTCTTACCCTGTCTGTCAGCTTTACACAGAGTATTTTCCAGGCACTCTAGTAACCAGCAAAGGGAACTGGAGAACTCTGTCTAGCGGTCTCTAGTCTCCTTTCTCTCCATGTCAGCAGCTTGTTTTTATCTCTCTCTTCTTCCCTTTACCAGATAAATATGTAAGGCTCCTTTTGTAGCAGGAACTCCTTTGCATATTAGGCGACACACCCCTAATGCAGCCTGTAATGTATTCAATAAGCTGCCATTGAATGCATAATGTGCTATGAAGACATCTAATTGAAATGCTATGTTAAGCTTCGTCCTGGGCTAGGATCCAAATCCATCCATCGCTAAAATCCATCGCTAGCCCAGGAAGCACCTAACCAATCACTATCATCAAGCTCCCTGAGCGGGAATGTCCGTGATTGGTCCTTATGTGTGCAACCTTATTGGTTGGTATTTGTACAGTAGGCGTGGCTACATTAGCCGGGAGAGTTTAAAAGCAGAACAGCTGCAATGTAAAAGCTGTTCTGGCTATCAGATGTTGATCCGTGTTGGAGTTGTGTTCGAGTTGAAGAATAAAGCTGAATCTTTGCTGAATCACTCTCCGACTACCTTGTTAAGCGAGCGACTTAACACAGCCAATCCTCCGAGAGCTTACAGTAGCCCCTGTAAGAAGAGCTCTGTAAGCTCTTGGAGGATTGGCTACAGTCGCCTCATATGCAAAGGAGTTCCTGCTACAAAAAGAGCCCAAACCCTATGCACAGGGCAGTCTGCTGGGCTCAGCTGTTTGGAGAGGGGAGGCAAACCAAGGACAGAGTAATATACTGCGAGGACCAGGAAAGGGTGTAGGGTTGCCAGCCTCCAGGAGGGGTCTGCAGTTCTCCCAGAATTACAGCTGATCTCTGAACTACAGAGATCACGCCCCTTGAAGAATATGGTTGCTTTCGAGGGTGGACGCCATGGCATAAAACCCAATGAGGCCCCTCCCTTCCCCACACGTTCCCTTCCCAAGGCTGCGCTCCCAAATATCCAAGGATTTCCCAACCCAGAGTTGGGAACCCTCGGTGTGACCCATCCTGAGCCCAGCCCCAAGACTCACAGGCACAGAACCCAAGAAGAGGCTTTTTATACAAGTGGAAAGCTTGCTGAAGAACCTCGAGCACTTAAACAAGAAATGCATTTCAATAGGACGAATGTGGAATGTTACAAGCAGCCTTTAGCCTGGAAGGCTGGGTAACAAAAATCTGCTGTGTTAAAACTGCTGAAGGGACGTGTGGTCTGTTTTTCGCCTGGATGCAGTCATCACAGGCAACTAAGTGAGTGGTGGTCTGCATGTTTCGCACTGGGGTGGTAGCTCAGTCCCTGCAATTCTTTTGCAAAGTGTGGCGGCCATATTGGGTTTGGCCCTGCCTCCTGTGGCGGCCATTTTGTAGTGCAGGGCTCCCAAGTACTTACCTTAATTCGGCGGGGGATGTATAGTTCTTTGCGGGACCATTCCCGCGGGGAAAACACAGGCGCTGCACTATTCCGTTGCCCAGACGTGACGTAGGCATGTAGCCAGGCGACGCTCTAGCAATAGGGCTGGAAACTCGATGGTACCATCGAGTTTCCAGTCCCATTACCAGAGCGTCGCCCAGCTACGTGCCTACGTCACGTCTGGGTGACGGAATAGTGCAGCACCTGTGTTCCAAGCAAGAATCTTCCGGCGGGGAAGCACGTGTCCCCCGCTGGATCGTGGGTAGGTACTTGGGAACCCTATTGCAGTGGTACACACCACTCCCTCTCAAAACTCCAAAGGTGCCCACAGGCTCAAAAAGGTTGGGATCCCTTCGTCTAATCCGATATTCATAAGCCATTTTCCCTCTGAGGGACTTAAGGTCTTGTATAAATACAGGGCTTCTTGACTTATTCAACTGTGGTGAAGTAGACGAAATCGAAGTATTTCCAGTACCTTCCCCATCAATACTACAATTTTAAAATGTACTACATTAAGAACTGTGAACAAAGAGAAAGCTGCTTGTTCACCATGAAGCAAAAGACAACAGCAAACCCTGCAACTCTCCTTTCTCTTTTCCAAATTACTTTCAAGCAAAGGCATTATTTCTAAGTATATGGCCCATGTTAACAAACGCATTCATATTCAACCAACAAGATGTTTCCTGTGATCAAGAGGATTTGGATACTGCCACCTAATAATGTTTTAATAGCTTTTGCCATCATAAAGCTCCCACAATAGGACGAGTTTATTTTGGAATACATCCAATGTAATAATGCAGTGACAAAAAACTCAAAAAGAATACAAATGAGAAAGCATCCCTATTGCCTATTCGTACTGAATGATGAAATGGAAGGGACGGGCAAGCCAGCAACATGCACCCAAGCTCCAAATCGTGGTTGTGAGATGGGGAACATTAACATGTGCACTGGATCTATTGTCTGCTGGGAGTTCTGCTCTAATTCAAGTGTTTTTATAGGCAAAAGCTGATACTTCACAAGAGACATCCACCTTTCTGTGATGGGTCCTGATGCTAACAAAGATCTTTAGACCAGCATCCATTCACTCTTGTCCAGCCCTTCCTCCAGAGTTAACAAATGTGTTAAAACAGAGGTGTCAAACTCATTTGTTATGAGGGCCAGATCTGACACAAATGTCACTTTGTTGTGGGCCATGTATGCCATAAAATGTCGCCAGGTACCAGAGGTGTAAACTTTACAAAGGACACAGGGAAACCCAATTAACAATATATATTTTTTTACTCAAAATATGAACAAAAGCAATTGATTCCTAGCAGTGAAAGCAACTGATTTACTAGGGAACCCACAGAAGCCCCAATAAACAGAGACACTTTGTCACTCTGTTAACAACTACTGGCTATGGGCCAGGAACCTCCCACAACCAGCAAAAAAAATGTTGTTATTAGCTGTGGCCACCATTTTAATAATTAAGACGATGTTTTAAATTTTAATCTTATTACATTAACTAATATATTTTGTATAAATGACTTGTTGTTACCTGCCCTGAGTCTGCTTCTGGGAAGGGTGGGCTATAAATGGGAAGGAAGGAAGGAAGGGAGGAAGGGAGGGAGGGAGGAAGGAAGGGAAGGAGGAAGGGAGGGAGAAAGTATGAAAGCAAGGGAGGAAGGAAGAAGGGCAGAAAGAGAGAGTTTGAGAGAGAGAGAGAGAGTGAATGGAAGGAAGGAAAGAAGGGAGGGAAGAAGGGGAGAGAAAGAAAGAGAGGGGGAAACAAAGTGAGAGAGAGAGAGAGAAAGTGGGAGGGAGGGAGGGAGGAAGGAAGGGAGGGAGGGAGGGAGGAAGGAATGTATTTAATCATATGTAAGACTAAGTTTTTTCCAAGGGATATCATAAAAGGGGGAGTACTTTATATTTTCCATACATACCAGTTATTTGCGGGCTGGGCAAGAGCCCTGGATGGGCTGGTTCCAGCCCCCAGGGCCTTATGTTTGACACCCCTGTGTTAAAAACTTAACAAAGGGCTACATGCATTTTAGCAGTCTTCACTAATACAACCTGGTCTTTGTTTTAGCTGTCTCATGCTATTTGATTGCATTGTTTTATTCCATGTGATCTGCCTTAAGTCTCACTAAGAAAGGTGAGCTATAAATAAAGTAAATAAACAAACAGGTCTTTTGCTTTAAAAAAATTCTAAAATATGATGGAGTAGAGCAATTCCTTACAGAAACAGCTTTTTAATCGAATGTTGTCCCAAGACGCAATTGTATGTTGTCCAGACCAGCCTGATCTTGTCAGATCTCAGAAGCTAAGCAGGGTCGGTCTTAATACTTGGATGGGTGACAGCAAGGAAGTCTTAGGGTTGCTACGTGGAGGCAGGCAATTGTAAACTACCTCTTGATGTCTTTTAGGGGTGTGCATTCGGTAAAGCCGAACTGAAAAAAAACAAACCCGAAAAACACTTTTCTGGCATTTTTCGGGTAACTGGAATACCAAATCAGACCCCCTGAGCTGATTCGGCTGCCGAATACTGAATGCTGAAAAAAACCCGAATTTCCCCCCCATACCCATAGGAAACAATGGAGGACTGGGGGCACCCTCTTTGGATGCCCCTAGAATTGGACCTCCCTGGTCCAATCTTTTCCAAACTTGGGGGGTCTTTTGGGGAGAGGCTCCAGCAGGTACACTACAAATTTGGTGCCTCTACCTCAAACCCCCTCCCCCACCAGCTCCCTGAATACTTGTTAGAAGATTTTTGCCATTGACTACAATGGCCCCATAGGATATAATGGAGACGAAAAATTTCGGGAATACTGAAAATTTTGCGGTACCAATAGAATACCGGTATTGGTATTTGGGTATATTTGGGAATCTCGAAAAAATTCAGCTTTATTATACCCAAATCCGGGAAAAAAATATTTCCTGCACACCCCTAATTACTCTTGTCTTGAAAACCCGATGGGGTTGCCATAAGATGACTGTAACCTGACGGCACTTTCCAGCACCACATGCCACTTATCAAACCAATACACACTACATCTAGAATAACCACCCCATTAAAAATGGGGTTAGGGGATCCTAGTACATCTATTAGAATGGGGAGGAGAAAGGAACTGGCCTGGAGAAAAATTGCTTCCTGCCACTTTGGGATCAGGAAGCAATTTTTCTTCAGGCCAGTTTGGCCAGGGAACCTGGAGGTTTTTTGTGATCTTCTGGGCATGGAACAGCGGTCACTGGGGATGGAGGGGGGAGGCATTTGTGAATTTCCTGCATTGTGCAAGGGTTTGGACTAGATGACCTTGGAGGTACCTTCCAGCTCTATGATTCTAAGAAACATGCATATCATGCAAAAAAAAAAATCACATAATGTCCAAGGCTTGGTTTACCTTACCCAATACCTTAAGAAAATAGGGCTGAATCCGTTGTGGACACAATTTAATTCAGACCTCCTTGGAACAACCTAAGCGACTAATTCCATTTGGAACAATTTCAGTGAATTCACTGATCGACTGGTACCTGATCAACAGGAGTATTCTTCCAAGGCAGCTCTGATGTAGTGAAGCCATGAAAATGGCGAATGCAAATCAATCCACACCCTCCTCCCTCTGTACTCGCCAGCCAAGTGAAGCCTGTAATTTCGAACTCTTCACAACTCTCTGCAGTGACGTTACTCCATAAAAAGTTTCATTTGAAGTGAATTACTGGGATGGCGTTTTATAATAAAAATCTAAGCCGTAAGTACGAGGCGCCCGTGTTTAGATTTCAGCCAAGGTGTTTTGGAAGCGGCACCGCTGTTCTGCTTCTGTCATGCAGAACCAACATCCTCAGCCTCACTAGACTTAATAGCGTCAATCATTCTGAGACAGAATTAAAATCTGTCTCCGTGTGGATGGGAAATACACTGCTGGCATCTTCAAGATGCTTTGCATTTATTTCTGTAGACCCCAGGGAGGAAAAAAAATACAGATGTTAAAGAAATCCACAGTCTCTAGTCCCAAGGAGTAAATGCTTCATGTGTAGTCCAGGAAGATAGAAAGGATTGAGTGTGGTCCCAGTTTGGTGTAGTGGTTAAGTGTGCGGATTCTAATCTTGGAGAACCGGATTCTAATCTTGGAGAACCGGGTTTGATTCCCCACTCCTCCACATGCAGCTGCTGGTGTGACCCTGGGCAAGCTGTAGTTCTGATAAGAGCTGTCCTTGAAAAAGAGCAGTTTCTGTCAAGAGCTCTCTCAGCCCCACCTACCTCACAGGGGGTCTGTTGTGGGGGGGGAAAGGAAAGGAGTTTGTAAGCTACTCTGAGACTCCTTTGGGTAGTGAAGGGTGGGGTAGAAACCCCATCACTTCTGTCTCTTCTTCTTGAAAAAGAGCAGTTTCTGTCAGAGCTCTTTCAGCCCCACCTACCTCACAGGGTGTCTGTTGTGGGGAGGGGAAGGGAAAGGAGTTTGTAAGCCACTCTGAGACTCCTTTGGGTAGTGAAGGGCAGAGTATAAATCCCATCTCTTCTCTCTCTTCTTCTTGAAAAAGAGCAGTTTCTGTCAGAGCTAGGGTTGCCAAGTCGGGGCAGGGGATCGTAGGTCTTCACAGAATCCTTGCCGCGGGGACAGCGAGACGCGTTGCACCCGCCGTCGGCAACAGTGGTGCAACGCGTCTCGTCGTCCCCGCAGCAAGGATTCTGCAAAGACATGCATATCCCCCGCCTCGATTTGGCGAGATTTGGCAGGCCTAGTCAGAGCTCTCTCAGCCCCACCTACCTCACAGGCCGTCTGTTGTGGGGAGGGGAAGGGAAAGGAGTTTGTAAGCTGCTCTGAGACTCCTTTGGGTAGTGAAGGGTGGGGTATAAATCCAATCTCCTCTTCTTCTACGTTCTACATGTAGAGCACATAACTTACTCAAGCACTGCCTCTTATAATTGTTGCAGAAGCAACAGCCTGCTAAGAGTCTAGTCACGGTAAATACTGCTGAAAGAGTGGTTTAGTCCACTTGTACCCTAGGGGGGGAGCTGTGGTGCATTCTCTAGTGTTTAGAGCTTATTAAATGTTTTTCTCTTGCAGTTCAGCCGACCGCTTGTTGCTTCTCTGCTGTGGGTTAATCTGTGTTAGTGCTTGTGCTCTGAAGGCCTCTCTGTGGCATTAATGGCCTGAAGTCAGTTACTGCCTTTTTGCACAATCCTGTTGCAGCAAATTCATTCAAAGCAAACTCCAAAGGGTGGATTGGATTATTTCCTGAACTCTGCCAACAATAATAACAGAACTATCTTTCTTTTAACATATTAAGATGTCCTCTCTTTTTTTTTGCTTTCAAGTCACAGCTGACTTATGGCGACCCCTGGTGGGGTTTGGTGTAGTGGGTTAAGAGCACGGACTCTAATCCGGGAGAACCCGGTTTGATTCCCCACGCTTCCACATGCAGTGACCTGGGTGACCTGGGGTCAGTCACAAGTTCTCTCAGAGCTGTTCTCTCAAGAGTTGTCCTTGAAAGAGCTCTCTCAGCCCCACCTACCTCACAGGGTGTCTGTTGTGGGGAGGGGAAGGAAAAGGAGATTGTAAACTGCTCTGAGACTCCGAATGAAGGGTGGGGTATAAATCCAATCTCCTCTCCTTCTTTTTCAAGGCAAGAGATGTTCAGAGGTGATTTGCCATCACCTGCCTCCACATCACGACCCTGGTATTCCTTGGTAGTCTCCCATCCAAATACTGACTAGGGCCAAGAGGGATGGTGCCTTGCCTTTGGAATGCTCTCCCCCTGTGAGGCTTGTCTTTAGGTACCAGGCTAAAACATTCTTTTTTTTTTTTTACCCAAGCTTTTAACTAAGTGGTTTTACCTCTAAAATGTTTTCCGGGCAACTTATCTGCCACATTTAAGACTGCTCATTGTGTTTTCTGCGCTGTTATGGCCGGGCTGTTTTAGAAGAAGAGAAGAGATTGGATTTATACCCCGCCCTTCACTACCTGAAGGAGTCTCAGAGCAGCTTCCAAACTCCTTTCCCCTCCCCTCCCCACAACAGACACCCTGTGAGGTAGGTGGGGCTGAGAGAGCTCTGACAGAAACTGCTCTTTTTCAGGAACAGCTCCGACAGAACTATGGCTTGCCCAAGATCATCCAGCAGGTGCAAGTGGAGGAGTGGGGAATCAAACCCGGTTCTCTCAGATTAGAGTCCGCGCACTTAACCACTACACCAAACTGGCTCTGTGATACTGGCTTTGTTTTTTTGTCTTAATTCTAAGGCTCTTCAAGGAGCTTGCTGGAGAGAGATGGCATAAAAATGTTCTCAATAAATAAGCAGTAGTGGAGCAGAAGGCAAGTCATAATTGGGATTACTTCCATGCAAATGTAAAAAGGCCTAAAACCTGATTATTCACGGCTTGCCTTCAAAACCTGACTGGGATGTTAAAAGCCACATAAAACTGATTCATTGTCGCGCGTGTTGAAGAAGCCAAGTTGTAAGATTAGCCGACGGGTCAGGTAAGTGTCTGAAGAAGTGTGCAAAGCCCCCGAAAGCTGATACCCAGAATTAAACTTTGTTGGTCTTAAAGGTGCCACTGGATCAGGGGTGGCCAAACTGTGGCTCGGGAGTCACATGCGGCTCATTCACACACATTGTGCGGCTCCCGGCAAGGCGGCTGGGGAAGCGAAGGGGAGGCACGCTTTTTCTCCCTCCCTCCCATCTATTTGCTTTCTTTGTTTCTCTCTCTCTCTCTCTCCACCTCTTTCATTCTTTCTTTCCACCTCTCTTTTTCTCTCTCTCTTAGAGAAATAAATATCATTAGCAAACAAATAAATATCATTATCAATATCTGTTTTTACCCCTTTTGTTTTTATGTTTGGCAGTCTCATTTAACGTTAATAAAAAATAAAATTTGCATATTTTAAAATAAAAATGTGGGTATAATAATTATTCAGTGTTTCTAGGTGGCTCTGATGCTGAGCAACTTTGGCCGCCCCTGACAGTCTTTGTTCTGATACACCTCAAGTCACTTACCCTCTCGTTTCTTCCTCTTGACCTTTTCCTCTCTGTATTTTAATCCACTGTTCCAACTGCAGCATCGAATTCGTCCTCTGTATGACGCGCTCAGACTCTATGTGCGAGTGAATGGAGCTGTGATGGAGCCCGTCTCCGGAGTCTGACAGAACCAGGTTGACGGCTTTCTCTGACCCATTTAGATGAACTGGCCTGTAGTGTCCTGACGGGACTGTGCTGATGGGCAAAGTCCCGTACTCCGACCCCAAGGAATTCTGCTTCACGCTGCTGATTTTGGTCAAGGGTCTGTCGCGCCCAACTTTCTGGAAGCCGTATTTTTCGGCTTCCAAGGCCTTTTTATCATCCATTTTGCTCACTTCTTTGTTACGCTGATTATTCTGTGCCTCTGGTTTAATTAGCACTCGGTGGTTTGCAATGTTATTCACCTCACGAGGCGGTGTGTTTTCAGCGGTTATCTTGTCTGCTCTAAAGAAAGGAGGAAGCAAACACACACACACAAA
This sequence comes from Gekko japonicus, assembly GCF_001447785.1. Lineage (NCBI taxonomy): Eukaryota > Metazoa > Chordata > Lepidosauria > Squamata > Gekkonidae > Gekko > Gekko japonicus. The sequence continues at coordinate 776,116 of NW_015172566.1, forward strand.
ACAGAACAACATCAGTAGTAATCTGCTGAAACAAACTCGTTTCCTCCCCCGCCACTAATAGCATGCTGTTTCTTTAGCTTTCTGCTCCCGTAGCCGTGGCAGGTTAGGCAGCTGCATCAGGTACGAGATTGCTGGATGCAGCAGAAACAGTGAACTCTGAACCCACATCGATGTAATTACAGTGAAACGGGGGGGGGGGTGTGCCTAGGGCACAGCATGATCACTCTGCTTGAATTCTCACGGACCCGCTATGGAGGAAAGGGGAAAAAAAACCCAAATGGGGTAGGTGAAGAGTCAGTTTGGCTGAACATACTGCCGTTGCATAGTTTGGGAGCGCCCTGAACTCGATAGCCCAGGTTAGCAAAATCTCATCAGCTCTCAGAAGCTAAGCAGGGTTGGCCATGGTTAGTATTTGGGTGGGAGACCATCCAGGACGTCCAGGGATGCTACAGAGAGGCAGTCAGTGCCAAACCACCTTGGAACATCTCTTGCCTTGAAAACCCTACAGGTCACCACAAGTTGGCTGCAACTTGATTGCAATTTCCACTGCCACCAGTTTTGAAGGAGGAGAAAGCGATTGGATTTCTACCCCACCCTTCACTACCTGAAGGAGTCTCAGAGCAGCTTACAATCTCCTTTCCCTTCCCTTCCCCACAACAGACACCCTATGGGGCAGGTGGGGCTGAGAGAGCTCTTTCAAGGACTCCTCTTGAGAGAACAGCTCTGAGAGAACTTGTTACTAACCCAAGGTCACACCAGCAGCTGCATGTGGAGGAGTGGGGGATCAAACCCAATCCTCCCAGATTGGAGGCTGCACACTCCTCACCACTCCACCAAACCAAAGTATGCAGTCACGCTGAATACCTGCCCTGCCCTCCGGGCCTAATGGGTGTCAAGGTATGGCTCTCACACATCCACAGGGCCAATATGTCCAAAATCTCACAGGCTTGCATATCAGGAGCAGGAGACCACTTGAGATCTAGAAATCAGTTATACAAAACATGCTTGTCCGCATGGACTTTTCTGAGGCTTTTTGGGGCGAATGCTAAGATTGACAGGACCGACTCTGATGGGCTGCTGGATTCAATTTGTGGGACGGGGGCCCTTCAGTTTTTCCATCTACGCACGGCTATGAAATGCAGCCTTCTATGCGACTATCAAAATACAGATACTCTTCCCTGTACTGCATCTGGGAATGATAGAAGGGAACAGACACTGAGGGCAAATTTCTCGGATTGTACGGAAAACATAGTTTGTGGTTTCTTTTCAGCAGAGAGGCCTCTGGAACCCCGACGGATTGCCAGCCAAAGTCTTCTCTAATGGAGCAAGAAGGCTTACACGTGGGGCCGTCTCACCCGGAAGATCCTCCGTGCCAGCCCTCTCGGCACACAAAGGGGCACGGTATTCTATTTAAAACCTCGTATGGTCACTGACATCATCTGGCAAGTCTGTCTGTCAGTCATTATTCATCTTTTGGAAAGCGCTGGCGGCTTCTGTTAATTATAGTGAGGAGGGGGAAATATTTGCTGACTTGAACTGTGGTGCAAAATAATTGTACCTTTTCGGGAAATGGGAACAGCTGCACGGTTTGCGCATTTTACTCGGGAGAGATTTTCAGTTGCCGGCAGACTTACCGTTTTTTAAATTAAATTTCAGATTCCTTTGTCCGCACCCCCCCCCCCCAATCCACTCACTGTCTTCCGTTCTCTCCTGAGTTGTCTCCTACCCTGAGCTAGCTCAACCTTCTCCTCCCGAGCTCCTCCGCTTCCATCTTTATGTGTTACTCACTCCGTGTGTCATCATCCCTGCTTCCCACTGTAATCAGCTCCTGCCGTTCCTAAAATACCCTTTGTTGTTGTTGTTCAGTCGCACAGTCGAGTCCGACTCTTCGCGACCCCATGGACAATCTCCCGCCAGGCTCTCCTGTCTTCCGCCGTCCTCCGAAGTTGGCTCAATTTCATGTTCGTTGCATCGCTGACACTGTCTAACCATCTCATCCTTTGCCGTCCCCGTCTTCTTTGACCTTCAATCTTTCCCAGCATCAGGGTCTTTTCCAGTGAGTGCTCCCTTCTCATTTGGTGGCCAAAGTATTTGAGCTTCAGTTTCATTATCTGGCCTTCCAGGGAACAGTCAGGGTTGATTTCTTTGAGGATTGACTGATTTGTTCTTCTTGCAGTCCAAGGGACTCTCAAGAGTCTTCTCCAGCACCATAGTTCAAAAGAATCTATTCTTCGGCGCTCGGCCTTCCTTATAGTCCAACTCTCACAGCCATACATGACTACTGGGAATACCATTGCTTTGACCATGCGGACTTTTGTTGGCAGGGTGATGTCTCTACTTTTTATCATGCTGTTTAGGTTCGCCATCGCTTTCCTCCCAAGGAGCAGGCGTCTTTTAATTTCATGGCTGCAGTCACAGTCTGCGGTGATCTGGGATCCCAGGAACGTGAAGTCTGTCACTACTTCCACAGCTTCCCCTTCTATTTGCCAAGGAGTGATGGGGCCGGATGCCATGATCTTAGTTTTTTTGATGTTGAGCTTCAAGCCCACTTTTGCGCTCTCCTCTTTTACTCTGAGCAAGAGGCTCTTTAGATCCTTTTCACTTTCAGCCATTAGAGTGGTATCATCTGCATATCTGAGGTTGTTGATCTTTTCCCCAGCAATCTTAATTCCCGCTTGTGATTCATCCAGGCCAGCATTTCGCATGATGTACTCTGCATATATATTAAATAAGCAAGGCGACAATATACATCCTTGTCGTACTCCTTTTCCTATGCTGAACCAATCAGTTGTTCCATATCCGGTTCTAACTGTCGCTTCTTGGCCCTTATACAGGTTTCTCAAGAGACATGTGAGGTGGTCTGGTACTCCCATCTCTTTAAGGACCTGCCATAGTTTGTTGTGATCCACACAGTCAAAAGCTTTAGCATAGTCAATGAAGCAGAAGTAGATATTTTTCTGGTACTCTCTTGCTTTCTCCATAATCCAGCGAATGTTGGCAATTTGATCTCTAGTTCCTCTACCTCTTCGAAACCCAGCTTGTACTTCTGGTAGTTCTCTATCCACGTACTGTTGAAGCCTAGCTTGTAGGATCTTGAGCATGACCTTGCTAGCGTGTGATATGAGTGCAATTGTGCGATAGTTTGAACATTCCTTGGCATTGCCCTTCTTTGGGATTGGAATGTATACTGACCTTTTCCAATCCTGTGGCCACTGTTGCGTTTTCCAAATTTGCTGGCAAATGGAGTGCAGCACTTTAACAGCATCATCTTCTAAGACTTTGAATAGCTCAGCTGGAATACCATCACCTCCACTAGCTTTGTTGTTAGCAATGCTTTCTAAGGCCCATTTAACTTCACATTCCAGGATGTCTGGCTCGAGGTCAGTGATTATACCGTCGTGGTTGTCAAGGACATCGAGGTCTTTCTTGTATAGTTCTTCTGTGTATTCTTGCCATCTTTTCCTAATCTCTTCTGCTTCTGTTAGGTCCCTACCGTTTTTGTCCTTTATCATGGCCAGCTTTGCATGGAACGCTCCCTTGATTTCTCCAACTTTCTTGAAGAGATCTCTAGTCCTTCCCATTCTATTGTTTTCTTCTATTACTTTGCACTGTTCATTCAGGAAGGCCTCCTTATCTCTCCTTGCTGTTCTCTGGAAATCTGCGTTCAGTTGGGTAAATCTTTCCTTTTCGCCTTTGCCTTTCGCTTTCCTTCTTTCCTCTGCTATTTGTAAAGCCTCATCAGAAAGCCATTTTGCTTTCTTGCATTTCTTTTTCTTTGGTATGGTGGTGATTGCTGCCTCCTGTACAATGTCACGAACCTCCGTCCATAGTTCTTCAGGCACTCTATCTATCAAATCCAGACCCTTGAATCTATTCTTCACCTCTACTGTATATTCATCAGGGATGTGATCTAGGTCAAACCTGAATGGCCTCATGGTTTTCCCGATTTTCTTCAGTTTAAGTCTGAATTTTGCAATGAGTAGCTCATGATCTGAACCACAGTCAGCTCCAGGTCTTGTTTTTACTGACTGGATAGAGCTTCTCCATCTTTGACTGCAAATTATATAGTACCCTTACCCCTCCCCAAGATTTTTTTTTTGCATTCACCTGTCAATTACGACTCCCCTTCACACTTCCGAATACGAGTCATTTCCCCCCACCTTAACTTTTTAAAATCTAGTCTACTAAAAGGCTCTGAGCAAGTATTTGGGGGCCAATCTTGGCTGCAAAGTGAGCTAAAACTATAACGAACCAAGTAAGGACCATTTTTATCCATTAAAGGTAAAAGGTAAAGGTTTCCCTTGCTCGAAAGCCAGTCGAATCTGACTCTAGCAGGCAGTACTCATTTCCGTTTCCAAGCCGAAGGGCCAGCACTGTCTGAAGCCATGTTCCCTCTAAGCTGAGTGAGTGTGAGCTAGCTCACAGTTTTTTAGCCTCTGGCTCACACATTTTTGCCTTAGCTCAGGAAGGACGGCTCCAGAGCAAACTAATTTATGCAGTAATCAAATCACTTGCTCACAACTTTAATGCCAGTAGCTCACAAAGTAGAATTTTTGCTCACAGGACTCCACAGCTTAGAGGAAGCATTGGTCCAAAGACTTCTCCATGGTCATGTGACCAGCATGACTAAATGCCGAGGCGCACGGAACGCTGTTGCCTTCCCACCAAAGCGGTACCTATTTATCTACTTGCAATTTCTTGCTTTCAAACTGCTAGGTTGGCAGGAGCTGGGGCCAGAGACGGGAGTAACATGGCACTAGGGTCTAAAAGGACATAGCAATTATTTCCTTTCAAACTTGGTGTATTTTCCCAATGCTTTGGCAAAGTGCAGAGTTTGCCTGGCGTAGCCCGGTAAAAGATGTGGCTCATGAAATCTTGGACCTCCTTGCAAGAATCGAACAAAAAGAACTCCTGAACCAAAGAAAGTCTCATCGACCCTGCTAGGTATCCAATCTGTGCCTGGAAGGGATGCCAGCCTCCAGGGGGGACCTGGAGACCCCCTGGAATTACAGCTCATCTCTGGACTACAGAGATCAGTTCCCCTGGAGAAAATGGATGCTTTGGGGGAGGGGTGGACCCTATGGCTTTATACCCCACTGAGGTGCCTGTCCTCCCCAGGATCCAACCCGAAATCTCCACGTGTTTCTCAACCTGGAAGACGTTAGAATGTGACCACCCCGCCCACGTGCCTCTCTCCCGGATCCTTGTGCCACGGCAGGAGATTGGTGACGAACTCCGGCTGAGAGATGGAGTTGAAGAGGACGTACGAGGCCGCTGTTTAATCCTAGGAAAGCGTGTTCTCTTTATCTCTTACATTCCTTGGAACTACATGTTTTCAAATGAAGGAGTGATAAACACTGTTCGGGAACTCGTATAACGAGGACTTCTCAGTTTGCTTTGCACACTTTACTGCTCCGTCAGGACGTCTCAAAGAGTAAACATTCCAGGAGCTCGGCCAAAACGGGAGTGACTGCATCAAGATTTTGTATTGTTTTGTATTGTACTCATATTATTTGCTGGCTTCGCTGGCGTTCGTGAGGTGTACTCCATATATAATGAATGAATGCTAGTTAATACAGGAAATTTGTTATAAGGAAATTTGTTATAATAATACAACTAAGTGTGTTAAAGATATGGAAGAGTGGGTTTCTTTGGTGAGCCCTATTTTTCTTATGGTTTCCATCATGGCTGGCACCCTCCTACCCTGCCCGCTTCGGTCTCCTCCAATAACCTGCCCATGAGATGGAAGAACAGTCCAGAGGAGGTTTTTAAGTTAAATTATAGACGCCGTCTGGGGATTGTGAAATTAAGATAAACTGTTTGTTGATTTTAATCTGTATTTTTGTATGTTTTAATCTGTTGTAAATTGCCGAGAGCTCTGTGTACTCAGGGATTGGGCGATTCAGAAATATTATTATTATTATTATTATTATTATTATTATTATTATTATTATTATTATTATTCTGCCCTCCCTGTGCAGCGGGCTTAGAGTGGTGCACAACAGAAGGATTAAAACAAGTCATCAATTTATACATGCAAATAAATGCAAAGGTTTTAAAAACAACAATTAATATACATATATATGGCATCATATTATGAACTTGCACCCCGTTGGTGGCGGAGGAAGGTGAGAAGTAGTCAAGTTGGCCAATTTGCTATTAAAACCCCGTTGCTGTCCTCGGCCACATGCTTGACGGAACATCTCTGCCTTGCAGGCCCTGAGGAACTGTAACAGGTCCCGCGGGGCCCTGATGCCATTCGGCAGAGAGTTCCACCAAGCTGGAGCCAGGACTAAGAAGGCCTTGCCTCTGGCTGAGCACAGCCAGACATTTTTGGGGCCAGGGACTTCCAGCAGATGTTGTTCTCCTGAGCACAATGCTCTCCAGGGGACATACCCAGAGAGGCGGTCCTGCGGGTATGTTGGTCCCTGACCGTTTAGGGCCTTAAAGGTCAAAACCAAAACCTTGAACCTGACCCAGTACTCAATATCATATAGCTTGATTTCTTCAAAATACGTTTTCAATTGCAACACTGTATCTTGTCATGTTTAAACACTTCTACCTGTGCCACTCGAATGAGAGAGAGTGGGAGGGCTTCTAATGTCCTGGCCCCACTGGTGGACCTCCGGATGGCACTGGTATTTCTGGCCACTGTGTGATACAGAGTGTTGGACTGGATGGGCCTTTGGCCTGATCCAACATTGGCATCTCTTATGTTCAAGGCAAGAGATGTTCGGAGGCTGTTTTGCCATTGCCTGCCTCTCCATAGCAACCCCGGAATTCCTCGGGGGGGGGGGGGCCCCCATTCAAACACTAACCAGGACCAACCCTGCTTAGCTTCCGAGATCGGGCTAGACTGAATCATTCAGGTTCGGGCCATAAGGCAATACCCAATTGTATATTTCCATGTAATGAAAGCAGAATTTTTCAGAATTCAGAGGAACAAACAACTGATTCATGGGGAGGGGGGGGGGGAAACCACTGCCAATACTTTGACGAGAGTGCAGAGAATTTTTATTATGTAGTCAGTGTACGGTAGCATTGGTTTTTTTAGGCCAGGATGGAAAATGGCTGCAGCAAAGCCGACTGAAGAAAAAGAAAAGTTTTTCAAAATTCTCCTTCCAACAGGAAAAACAGCCTATTTTTAGATTTCAAACCATTAAACAATCTGAGAGTACTCAGTTGTATATTTCCATGTAATGAAAGCAGCATTATTCTATTTATTTATTTTGCTAGACTTATCATATCCTACCCTCCCCACAATATAGGCTGTGGGCGGGTACCGACATATATGTCTACAATAATGCAGGTTTGCAGTCAAAACAATTCATATTCAGATTTCAGAGGAGCAAACAACGGATTCATGGGGGGGGGGAACCACTGCCAGTACTTGGACGAAAGAGCAGAGGGTTTTTATTACGTCGTCAGTGTACAATAGCGTTGATTCTTTAGCACAGGATTGAAAGTGGCTACGGCAAAGCCGACTGTAGTTTAAAAAGAAAAGTTTTTCAAAATTCTCCTTCCAACAGGAAAAACAGCGTATTTTTAGATTTCAAACCATTAAACAATCTGGAACAGCCCACACGCTGTTTGGAGTGTACTAAATTAGGATGTGTCAGAAATGTAGCCACCTGAGAGCTTGTCTCATCGTATGAGTGGCAAGCTTAAGAGGGCTCTTGATTATTTAAAACAGTTAGGATTAATTATTCTCCGTGGACCCCCTCAGGACATTATTAAACCTGGGTCTGCCTACGGCAAAAAAACTACTAGACACAGTTCGGAGAAAGTACTCATAATTAAGTCTCTAAAGCAAAATAACTTCGGTTAAACGTATGTTATGCATATTCATCACTCAAGCGATGGAAATCCGGAATAGATATGTTATGCTGCAGGAGAGAATCGGAAGAGGCAAGAAGTCACCAATGACTAGTTCGGAACAAAAGAGGTCATCTGAAAAATGCTTAGAAGTATGTTGTACCAAGAAATTTTCAGATTACTCTTCACGGTCACAATGAAAGTGGGAAGTGAGCCTCAACTTTAAAAAAAAACCAACCCATTTTTTAAGGCACTATGTTTAGATATCCAACCCCTCATCATAGAACATAGCTATGTAATGACTCCCAATTTTCGGCATAATGTAATTCCCATTTGAGCAGAACAACCGACACTGACTGCTTGAAATGCAAACGTTCAAGAAATGCCTTCCTACTGAATTACTTTCCTTCTATCCGCAAAACCTGAAATCTTGGACTCTCTTTAGACTTGACTCTTTTGGGATCAGGTTGGGACCCTTGAAAGGGGTTAAATCTGGTTTAATAAGGCCACAGCATTCAAAGAATGATTTTAATGGCATTCAAACACAACTTGGCATTGAGTAGCCCCTGGGCACAGATAAAAAAAATCTACCGGGGGGGGGGGCATGGAGTAAGAGGATACATTTATGCAAACTTGGGGTAACCAGCAGGTTTTGTTTGCACGAAAACAAGAAACTTAAAGAAAAATAATGGGGGAGGTTAACCTAGCCCCCCCCCACTAATGTTTTTCTTTGTGCAAATGTTGACCCCCCCCCAAAAAAAAACAACAGACAGCTTGAGTTACCTAACAATCCAAGATCCCATGATATTTTTAAAAAAGGAAAGGAACAGTTGAGTGGGTAGATTGCCAAACTACAACCGTGGAAGCTTTGTTATGGAGAAATGTTAATGTACTGATTTTGTAATGGGAGAATACCCAGAAAATTCTCTCAAAGAAATGCCTTGCACCAACCCAAGTCCACTGCAAACTAATGGATCTCAGCTGAGACCCACAGCAGTCCCATTTCACTGGGGTAGGTTGTGGTGCTCTAGAAAACTGGGGGAGATACATCAAATGCATCTAACACGGTGGGTTTGCAAAATGAACAACAGGAATCCTGTTTAAAACTCCAACCTCCCCCCCCCCCCAAAAAAAAATACAGTTGTTTGGCAATACTAGCAAAAATCCACCCAATCTGACACTGCTCATATTTGAAGTCTTAAAGAAAATACAATCAAGCCTTGGTACTCTATCAACTGACAGATGTTGTATGGGTTTGTCAACCTGCGTTACCTTTTCACGGGCTCTGTCTGTACCAGCGCTGCATCTATCATGGCTTTCATCCATAACTCCATTTCCTTCGCTGTATCTGTGCAGAAATAATAGGTCCTCATGTTTGGATGAGCTGCCTGATCGGAAATGACACGGTCATTGTGGAAAAACAAGAGTTACAACAATCTATAAGAGAGAGAGAGAGAGGGAGAGAGAGAGAATCAAAGTATGTTACTGGTTCCTTTAATCAGTAAATCAGGGGGCATCGAAATTTATGCATGCTGCCGCTAAAACTCATCACACAGTAACTAATACAATGTTATTCAACATCATGCTCATCTTTTTGTGGCAATTATACTCAGGAAAACACATTAGTATTAAATTTATAAGGCTCGTTGCTTCCCCAGTGCACCTGCTGCGCTTCCAAGTGACTTCTATGAATTACAGAATAAAAATTTGCTATAGGCATCTATGACAATACAGGGTATAAAAATATACTTGCTTGGATATTTATAGTCAGAGCACAACAATGGGTTTTAAATTACGCACTCACCCATTAAAACTTGCAGCGTGGTTTAGCTCGCCCGTCACCAAGAACAGCCCAAAGACGTTCAAATCCGAGAAAAGAAAAGGCAAAGTTAGGCAAGAATGTTTAACCAGAGGAGGCATCTTAATTCGGGGTGCATGAAGCAATAAATCTCGTAGCAAGGATTCAAGGATAAACTTAAGGGTGGTGGTAATTTTTCTGTTCTTGTCCAGATTAGCAAACACTTCCTGCACAGATGTGTTTTGTTAAAAACACCCCAAAGCAAGCAATTTGGGAGTAACCTAACTTCATAAATATAAGAGATAAAGAGGGCAACTGCCCAACTAGAACTGGATAGCAGGAAGTGCCCTGGAATAGAAAAGAGATTGGATTTATACCCCGCCCTTCACTCGGAGTCTCAGAGCAGTTTACAAATTCCCATCCCTTCCCCTCCCCACAACAGACACCCTGTGAGGTAGGTGGGGCTGAGAGAGCTCTGACAGAACTATGGCTTGCCCAAGGTCATCCAGCAGCTGGAAGTGGAGGAGTGGGGAATCAAACCCGGTTCTCCCAGATTAGAGTCCGCGCACTGAACCACTACACCAAACTGGCTCTCAGGGGAGAAAATGGGCCTGCAAAATTCCCTGCTAACCTGGCACCATTTAAACGGCTGAACTGCTCCAGGCAGCAGATGTGGAAGATAGGAAGGAGGAGGGTGCCAAGAGAATTAACAGAATGCTCTGGAGATACTGCAGCACAACTGAACACATAGAACTGCCTGCTAACACGTGTCCCCTTCACTCAGGGAAGGGGAAGCTCCCAGCACTGCAGAGGCTGTATCCGTTCAGAGTGTCATTTTAAAAAAAGAAAACCTCCACAACAAGAAAAAGCAGAAGACACAGCATCTCTTTCATTTGGTAACACAAACGAAGGAAGAAATGTGTGGACACGTTTAGGGCTGCAGTAGTGGGACAAATATTAACAATAATTGTGAACTGAGGCAGATCATGAGAGGGAGGGCAGGAAGGGTTGCCTCAGTGCTTCGTTCTTGTGGCCCTTTCTTACACACCCAGGGAAATGCTGATCACCACTTTGGGGTCAGGAAGCAGTTTTTCTCCAGGCCAGTTTGGCTGGAGATTCTGGAGTTTCTTTTTGTCATCTTCTGGGTGTGGAACAGTGGTCACTGTGTGTGGGGGAGGTATTTATGAATTTCCTGCATTGTGCAGAGGGTTGGCCTAGATGATCCTGGAGGTACCTTCCAACTCTATCTATATATCTAATAGCCAAGTTGCCCCCTCCGTGCAGATATCTAAATCCGCACATCGGGGGCACTTGGGGGGCAGGGAGATTTTCCTGCACACTTGGAGCAGTTTCCAGGTGTTCAGAAAAATCTAAAAAGTTGGAAAAAATATACGGGGGATACTTAAATCCCCCCAAAAGTAAAAGAGCATTCCCTGCGCAAGCACAGAGAACGCTCTGGCCGTTGGGGGGGAGACTCGGTGAGCCTGGCGGCTGGGAGCCACTCAGACTGCGCTGCTGGAGTCAGGGGGAAGGCTCGGTGGGCCCGTGCAGCTCGCTGCCGGGGCGAGGAAGGCGGAGAAGTATTGGCGGGCCTGTCAGCTGGGAGCCATGTGGGCCTCGCTGTTGGTGTGGCGGGGGGAACGGGGGAGAAGGCTCACCTGTGGCTGCTTCCTCCTCCTCCTCCACGTGGAGCTCCCCCCCCCCGCGAGTATCGCGGGTCCCCTCTTCTTGTGATTCTATAATAATCCAGCACAGGTAAAGTTGCCAGCTCTAGGTGGGGAAATACCTGGAAATTTTGGGGGCGGAGCCTGGGGAGGCCAGGGTTTGAGGAGGCGAGGAATTTCCACAAGGTATAATGTCATTGAGTCCACCCTCCAAAGCAGCCATTATCTCTACGGGAACTGATGTCTGTCATTTGGAGATGAACTGTAATAGTGGGAGATCTCCAGGCCCCACCGGGAGGCTGGCAACCTTATACAAAAGCGCCTTCTTGACCCACACAGAGTAAAGGAACTGCTTATTCCCAACTCCAAAAAAAATCACAGACTCTGAAACACAGAATCTTTAAACAGAGGCTGTAGAAGATGCAACCAGTGTTCACGGCAGCACACTAACACCATTACAAACTGCCTCTTCAAGGGATGGAATTCACCTGATGAGGGTTTTTGAACAGCCACACTATGAATTTTAAAGGAAATACATTACAGAGGGAGTTTCTGACTTCCCAAAACCGACTGACCCTCCCCAGTCCCAAGGATGCCAAGCTGGCCATAACCAGGGTCAGGGCTTTCTCGGTGGCGGCTCCTATCTAGTAGAATGAGCTCCCCGAAGAGGCCGCTATAGCAGAGCCTGGCCCGTGGTCTTAACATCTAATTGACTATGAGCAGAAACATCGCGGAACATCTGGGCAGTGGAAATTTATTCCTGTAATATACCATCTAGATTAATTCAATCAGCCGCCAGCACTTTGTATTATAATGTTTTATTGTATGGTCAAATACTGTGTATTTTAATGTATTTATGTTTTTATGGACGCCGCCCTGAGCCCGCTTGCGGGGAGGGCGGGGTATAAGTTTGATAAATAAATAAATAAATAAATTAGGGCCCTGCGGGACTTCATGCAGTTCTGCAGGTCCTGCAAGACGGAGCTCTTCCACCAGGCCTTCATCTAGGAGCCGCCCCCGAAGACATCAGAACAGCCTGTGCCAGCTGCACAAAGATCAGATCTACAGGCTGACCCGCCAGGATGGAGTACCGAAGGCCGCCTACCACCTTTTAATTCAGTTAGCCATCTGATAATTTCTTAGTATTATAATGTTAGCACCTTTTACAGTTGAACTGTTTTACGCGGTTTTAGGATTATTTAAATTGTCTCTTTGTTGTTTTATTCCTTTTGTAAGCCGCCCTGAGCCGGCTTTGGCTGGGTGGGCAGGGTATACATTTGATAATAAATAATATTTATTTATTTATTAGATTTATATCCCGCCCTCCCCAAACGGGCTCAGGGCGGCTAACAAAGAGGCATATGCCATGGCTGAACAACGAAAAACAGAATAAAACAGTCATCATAAACAAAGTGCTGGTGCTCTAGGTGTTAATTCTTATCAGTCCAAGATGGGGTTGCGTTGACCAACCTAACTCGTCAGCATAAGTTCCGGACAATGCTATTATGACCACTCATGACATATTATGTGTGCGCACACAATTACGGCTTCCGGATGAACCAAAGACAACAGTCCTGAGAGGGCTCTTTTTGTAGAAAAAGCCCAGCAGGAACTCATTAGCATAATAGGCCACACCCAACAGCAGGAACTCATTAGCATATTGGGCCACACCCCTGACAGCACAGCTCATTAGCACATTAGGCCGCACCCACATGTTACCAGAAGTGTGGTCATCCAGCCACACCCACCACCTTTTGCTCCTTATTCTGTTTACCTTGTTTGTTGTCAAAACCCAGGGCCTTTTTTTGTAGCAGGGACTCCTTTGCATGTTAGGCCACACACCCCTAATGTAGCCAATCCTAATGAGTTCGTGCTGTTGGGTGTGGCCTATCATGCTAATGAGTTCCTGCTGGGCATGACCAACTTGGGAGCCAGCCGGAACTCCGTTCCTGTGCATTCCTGCCCAAGAATCACCCTAAGTCCTGAGGATCCTCACCTTAAAGGCGTACTTGCGGTTGATGTGGTCCTCAGAAGAAAGCATGGCTACCTGGAAGCTGGGGAGAAGGATGCTTCCCAAGATCCCTTCTTCTTTTTCATCTGGGAAAGTCATAAAAACGATCGATTAAATGGCAGTATTTTCACTCAAGCGTCAGAACACGCAAAAACAAACATTTACACGCCTAAAAAGATAAACGGATTTTAATGCACTTCTACGTTCCAGCGATTTCATCATTTCAGTAACACTGTTTCCACATCGAGTGGTTTCACGACAAATTCTGAGGGTGTGTTGTCGAAGGTTTTCACGGCCCGAGTTCATTACAGCTGTTGTAGATTTTCCGGGCTGTATGGCCGTGGTCTTGGCATTGGGGTACCTGACGTTTCGCCAGCAGCTGTGACTGGCATCCTCACAGGTATAACGCAGAAAGACGGAGTACTCTCTGTGTCAATGCGAGAAGGAAAATGGTAGGTAGGTAATTTATATCTACTCAGGAAGGTGGGGTAGGGCTGAGTCATTATCTTGTAGGAGTTTCCCAGGCTGTGAAACATGCTAATGGAGGAGCTTTCCTGAGGAGGTTCTTTTGCATATGGATTGGCTGTTGAAATTATAACCTTATCTGTAGTGCTGTTGTAGAATGAAGAGAATTTTGTGTTTTTCAGGACAGGAAACCATGCCCTATTTATTTTTAAACTCTCTTCTTTCCTGTTGAAATTGTGTTTATATTTATGAATTTCAATGGCTTCCCCGTGTATTCTGACATGGTAAGAGACCAACATGATGTACCTGGAGCTATCGGATGTGCTACATACATTCCAAATTCAAGTCCAGTAGAAACCTGGAGACCAATATGATGTATCTGGACTAAGCAGATGTGCTACATACGTTCTAAGTTCAAGTCCAGTAGAACCTCAGAGACCAACATGATGTACCTGGAGCAGGGGTGGCCAAACTGCAGCTCGGGAGCCATATGTGGCTCTTCCACACAGTCTTATTTAATGTTAATAAAAAGCAAATTTGCATATTTTAAAATAAAAATGTGTGTAATATTTGTTCATGTCTTGCGACTCTCAAACATATGACGTTTGTTCTATGTGGCTGTTACGTTAAGCAAGTTTGGCCACCCCTGACCTGGAGCAATAAGATGTGCTTCGTACATTCTAAGTTCAAGTCCAGTAGAACCTTAGAGACCAACATGATCTGCCTGGAGCAATCAGATGTGCTATATATATTCTAAGTTCAAGTCCAGTAGCATCTTAGAGACCAACATGATCTGCCTGGAGCAATCAGATGTGCTATATATATTCTAAGTTCAAGTCCAGTAGCATCTTAGAGACCAACATGATCTGCCTGGAGCAATCAGATGTGCTATATATATTCTAAGTTCAAGTCCAGTAGCATCTTAGAGACCAACATGATCTGCCTGGAGCAATCAGATGTGCTATATATATTCTAAGTTCAAGTCCAGTAGCATCTTAGAGACCAACATGATCTGCCTGGAGCAATCAGATGTGCTATATATATTCTAAGTTCAAGTCCAGTAGCATCTTAGAGACCAACATGATCTGCCTGGAGCAATCAGATGTGCTATATATATTCTAAGTTCAAGTCCAGTAGCATCTTAGAGACCAACATGATCTGCCTGGAGCAATCAGATGTGCTATATATATTCTAAGTTCAAGTCCAGTAGCATCTTAGAGACCAACATGATCTGCCTGGAGCAATCAGATGTGCTATATATATTCTAAGTTCAAGTCCAGTAGCATCTTAGAGACCAACATGATCTGCCTGGAGCAATCAGATGTGCTATATATATTCTAAGTTCAAGTCCAGTAGCATCTTAGAGACCAACATGATCTGCCTGGAGCAATCAGATGTGCTATATATATTCTAAGTTCAAGTCCAGTAGCATCTTAGAGACCAACATGATCTGCCTGGAGCAATCAGATGTGCTATATATATTCTAAGTTCAAGTCCAGTAGCATCTTAGAGACCAACATGATCTGCCTGGAGCAATCAGATGTGCTATATATATTCTAAGTTCAAGTCCAGTAGCATCTTAGAGACCAACATGATCTGCCTGGAGCAATCAGATGTGCTATATATATTCTAAGTTCAAGTCCAGTAGCATCTTAGAGACCAACATGATCTGCCTGGAGCAATCAGATGTGCTATATATATTCTAAGTTCAAGTCCAGTAGCATCTTAGAGACCAACATGATCTGCCTGGAGCAATCAGATGTGCTATATATATTCTAAGTTCAAGTCCAGTAGCATCTTAGAGACCAACATGATCTGCCTGGAGCAATCAGATGTGCTATATATATTCTAAGTTCAAGTCCAGTAGCATCTTAGAGACCAACATGATCTGCCTGGAGCAATCAGATGTGCTATATATATTCTAAGTTCAAGTCCAGTAGCATCTTAGAGACCAACATGATCTGCCTGGAGCAATCAGATGTGCTATATATATTCTAAGTTCAAGTCCAGTAGCATCTTAGAGACCAACATGATCTGCCTGGAGCAATCAGATGTGCTATATATATTCTAAGTTCAAGTCCAGTAGCATCTTAGAGACCAACATGATCTGCCTGGAGCAATCAGATGTGCTATATATATTCTAAGTTCAAGTCCAGTAGCATCTTAGAGACCAACATGATCTGCCTGGAGCAATCAGATGTGCTATATATATTCTAAGTTCAAGTCCAGTAGCATCTTAGAGACCAACATGATCTGCCTGGAGCAATCAGATGTGCTATATATATTCTAAGTTCAAGTCCAGTAGCATCTTAGAGACCAACATGATCTGCCTGGAGCAATCAGATGTGCTATATATATTCTAAGTTCAAGTCCAGTAGCATCTTAGAGACCAACATGATCTGCCTGGAGCAATCAGATGTGCTATATATATTCTAAGTTCAAGTCCAGTAGCATCTTAGAGACCAACATGATCTGCCTGGAGCAATCAGATGTGCTATATATATTCTAAGTTCAAGTCCAGTAGCATCTTAGAGACCAACATGATCTGCCTGGAGCAAACAGATGTGCTACATATATTCTAAGTTCAAGTCCAGTAGAACCTCAGAGACCAACATGATGCACCTGGAGCAATCAGATGTGCTATGTACATTCTAAGTTCAAGTCCAGTAGAACCTTAGAGAACAACATGATTTTTGGGGTTCAAACCCTGAAAATCGTGTGGATCTCGAAGGTGCTACTGGACTTGAACCCAGCTCTTCCACTGTAGACCAACACGGCTGCCCTCTGAAACCAAGCCTCACTGACTATCCCAAGAACTTGCACCATAAAAGAACATCAACAGCCTCTGGGAACTCAAGACTCTCTGGGATTCTCTTCTTGCAAACCCTGCAGGAGGTATCCCAGCAGACAGTGACAGCATTATCAACTGCATCCCCTGACCAGCAAAAACTATTCTAAGCAGCAAATATTACGGAGTATTTCATCTGCCTCCAGAACAACTGAATTAAAACTGGGTATTACAGTCCATCACTGGAATGGGAAAAGGAGGACTTTAATCCTGTTTTGACTCTACCTCGAGGCGGCATTCGCTGTGGAGTGGCTAATGCCTCTTCGGGAAAGGCACTCTGCAGTGCACGAAAGTGCAGGTGCAATTTGCAGTTCACGTCCCTGCCGAACACCCCCGTGTGAGCATTGCAATCTCCACCAGGCAATAGATGCCTGGCCCCGAACACACAGGGATACTGAATATTCAGGTGGCATCCCTTTACATCTGCCTTTAATGGCGACAACAAAATAAAATGATGCCGTTTCTCCTGAGACAGCATACACCCTGTGAGGCAGACGATCATAAAAAAGGGCCATGTCATTAATGCCCAAGCATATTTCATCTGGGTTATAGGGAGTGCAAGCAATTCTCAAGCCTAGCACAGTTGTTTGGGGTGCAAAAACTGTAATGTACGCGGGCCTTTCGGCATTCTAATGCTGGGGGTGAGTGAGGAGGAAATGGGACTGTCCAAGCAGCAGGTGAAATACTACACTGGTCGAACACGGCAGCGTTTATCTTCCAGCTTTCTTGCTACGATGCCTCTAATTAGTTCCTCCAGCACAGTTGTTCTAATATATTTCAAACCTGACACTTTGATTCAAGCGGCATCCGAAGGTAGCCGAACCATATGGGAAATGCAAGAAAGGCTCAGACTATAAGAAACATAACACGTTTGAGGTTTCTGGGCACAATTCAACAATCCTGTGCAGGTCCCTGTGAAATTGCGTGCGTGTAAGGAAGGACCAGTACACAGAAATGCAGCAGAAATGCTAACAGCAATTATAAATTACATCTCCCCCCCCCCCCCCAACACCACCCCCCTTGGGGGGTAGGTGCGGGATTTCAGCGCAGGAGTGCAAAGAATCGGAGATTTAACACAATTCGTTTGGTTCTCGCTACGCCCAAGGGCACCTGCAAGTGTAAACAGGACATCTGCCCTGGGGAGGAGAAAGATCTGAAAGAGAACATTGCTGGCTGCCAGCGCCACCCCTGGGAACGGAGAGGGTAGGAGGAAGAGGCAGATGGGAGTCCAGAGCAGATCCAAAACCAAGGAACCGCAGGGCTCGATGCAGGGGTGACACCGGCTCCTTAAAAGCCAAGGTTTACCAGTAAGGAGCAGTGCTCCCTCTAAGCTGTGAAGTCTGGTGAGCAAAAATTCTACTTTGTGAGCTACGGGCATGAAAGCTGTGAGTGAGCGATTTGGCTGCTGCATAAATTAGTTTGCTCTGGAGCCGTCCTTCCGGAGCCAAGACAAAAATGTGTGAGCCGGAGGCTAAAGAACTGTGAGCTAGCTCACACCAACTCAGCTTAGAGGGAGCACTGGTTAGGAGTCAGCATCAGGCTGGAATGCTTCCTCCTCTTTTCTGTGCTGCCATTTAGAACATGGAAGCTGTCTATTTGTATTTTTACATGGCAAAAACTGTTTTTTTAAAAGAAGAAAATGAAGGAAGGTCCCTGAGCCTGCTTTGGCAGGGAGGGTGGGGTATAAATCAATCAATCAATCAATCAATATACAAAACAGGAAAAACTCACTATAAAACCGACATCAGTTTAACAAATAATAACCTAGCACAGACAAAAAGACCAACGGAAGATAAAATAGTTTAAAGTCTCGCATTGGCTGGGTCTTTAATGCTGGTTGTTAATTAATATCTTTTAAATGTTTTATTTCACACGCCGCCTTAGGCAGGGTCATGGAAAGGCAGAATAATTTTTCCCCACACAAGTAAAATATATAACACTAGCAGTAGTAGCAACAACAAGAATCAGCACAGGCAGTGAGGACGACAGCAAAAATGACAAACACAATACTATACACACAGCTCTGCAAGCGCTTGGGCAATCACGAAGGTCTTTTGTCTGGTGCTGAAAGACTTTAAGTTGAGTGCCAGCAGTGGGTTACTAGAAGACACTAAATACAACGGGACCACGGAGATACTAAGTACACTGACAAAAACAAAATACACTGTGGAGAGAATGGAGAGCCAGTTTTGTGTAGTGGTTAAGTGCACAGACTCTAATCTGGGAGAATGAGTTTGATTCCCCACTCCTCCACTTGCAACTGCTGGATGACCTTGGGCAAGCCATAGTTTTGTCAGAGCTGTTCTCTCAAGGACAATTCTCAGAAGACCTCTCTCAGCCCCACCTACCTCACAGGGTGTCTATTGTGGGGAGGGGAGGGGAAAGGAGTTTGTAAGCTGCTCTGAGACTCCGAATGAAGGGCGGGGTATAAATCTAATCTCCTCCTTCTCCTCAAGGTCAAATAGCACTAAAGTTCCACTTAAAGGCATATGTCTCAAACATAATAAATGAGAAAATCATGCGTGGAGATTAAACTGTAAATCTTTTAGTATGATCCACATATACTTATTGCTTATTTAAGCACAAAGGCTATGAAACAAATACACAAGTACGAAGAAACCTCTCTAAAGCGAGACCAGGAAATGGGCTGTATACAGTCCTAGAAAACACTGTAATGTTCTTTGTTGTTTCTTAATTTCCAATCTTTCAGGTCTGCAGGGAGGCTGAGAAAACAGGCTTACGGCAAGGAGTGTAACAAGCCCATGCGGGAGTATGATAAGGCATGCAAAATAGGTAAACTGTGTGGTTCCATAAGAATATATTGGCTCTGAAGAAGTAGAATCGAAACTCTCTCGGCCGACAAGAGACGTCCGCAATCCATTCTCTCAATGGTGCGCTTTGTTTTTGTCAGTGGGTTTCTAGAAGGGCGTTCCATATAAAAGGCACCACAGAGTTGCCCCTTCCTTTTGCAGCCTCGCTGCTGCACTTTTAACTAAGCGGAGTCTCCAGACCATCTTAGAAAGGGAGCCCCGCATAAAGCACACTGAAGTATTCTTTAGTAATATGATTTGGAAGTGACCAATGCATGGACAACAATAGCCAGATCATACTCCTTGAGGAAGGGTAACTCCAATAAGGCCAATGAAAGGCCCCACATGCCTGCAGCTCCAAGCTGGAAGCGCAGAACCCCAGTTCAAAATCTGCCGAATCCCAATTCCTTGAGTCAGTTTGGTGTACTGGTTAAGTGCATGGACTCTAATCTGGGAGAACCAGGTTTGATTCCGCACTCCTCCACTTGCACCTGCTGGATGACCTTGGGCAAGCCGTAGTTCTGGCACAGCTGTCCTTGAAAAAGAGCAGTTTCTCTCAGAGCTCTCTCAGCCCCACCCACCTCACAGGGTGTCTGTTGAGGGGAGGGGAAGGGAAAGGAGTTTGTAAGCCGCTCTGAGACTCCGAGTGAAGGGCAGGGTTTAAATCCAATCTCTTCTTCTCTTCTTCTACTTGACTGGTACGGCTTCCAACCAACACCACAGTGTCCTTATTTCCATTCACTCAGTCTATTTCTTCCTCCAGACACCATGCTCAGGACATAGAGAGTCACGCCTAACTGATGAAGATGAGTAGCAGCAAGCTAACAGCATCTCTCTCCATAGGACTTTGCCCAGGGGTTCCAGCACAGGGGGAGACAAGGGTACCTTGTAAGACGAAGGGCCTTTTTTTCTGGGGGAATGCACCAGAACAGAGTTTGGGAACCTCTTCGACAAAAGTCTTTTAAAAATGTTTTAAAAGTTTTCAGTGTACGGATTGGAAAATTCCTCTCCCTCAAGAGTTCCAGCACCTCCCCCCCCAAAAAAAAAGCCCTGCAGCAGAGGTTCCCCAGCATCAGTGTTTGAAGCTAAGCCAGATAGGAATGCAACCAAAGAAGCAGAGCCAGGGCTCATTTCCTGCGGGAGCGCACAGGAGCGGAGCTCCGGCAGTAAGGAGCCCAGGCACATCCATCAGGCACATGCAACAAGCCCCGCCCCCTGCTCCCAGCGGTCCTCAGTCAGAGCAAGAAGCAGCCAGGTAAGTTGCAGAACCCCCCCCCCAGCCCCCCGGACCAAAACAGTCCAGTGGCACCTTTATGACCAAGTTTTACTCAGGTGCAAGCTCTCCCTCCTCTGCGAGGACAGATCTGCGCATTCTCCCCCCCAATAGCTAGCAATCCAAAACTGTCCAGTGAAGCCTGAGCGGTGGGTGTTGCCTTCTGACACACTTACAGTGATGTCAGGGGGTGTGGCATATGCAAACAAGTTATGCTAATAAGTTATGCTAATGAGCTCCTGCACATCTTTTTCTACGAAATGACCCCTGAACAGAGCCAGTTGGTCCTGGAGGTATATGATCCTGGAAGTTACAAAGACGTTCAGGAGAACCAACAAGGATATGCTTCCGTTGTCCCCTCTCTTTCAGCAAGCTATATCCATCAGGGCAATCAAACGATCCGCCTTGCACAAAACCAGATCGTAAGGCAGACTTAAAATGGGCCTAGCTAATGAGTCTCATTGGGGCTTTTTTGTTTGTTTTTTTAATGGAAAAAGAGGTGCCAGAACTCTCAAGGGGGAAATGAAGTTTTCAATCTGTATACTGAAAACTCATGAACTTTTAAACGTTTTTAAAAATAACTTTGTTGAAGAGATTCCGGAACTCTGTTCCGGCATGTCCTCCTAGAAAAAAAAAGCCCTGAGTCTCACTGTTAAATGCCCAGAGTTATACTCAGGGGTCATTTCTTGCAGGAGCGCACAGGAGCGGAGCCCCGCCCCCTGCTCCCAGCAGCCCTCAGTCAGAGCAAGAAGCAGCCAGGTAAGTTGCAGAGGCCGAACACCCGACGCCGCAGCCCAGACGCGAGGCACCTTTAAGACCAAGTTTTACTCAGGTGCAAGCTCTCCCTCCTCTGTGAGGACAGATCTCCATGTCCCCCCCCAATAGCTAGCAATCTAAAACAGTCCAGTGGCGTCTGAGCGGTGGGTGTTGTCTTCTGACACACTTCCGGTGATGCCAGGGGGTGTGGCATATGCAAATAAGTTATGCTAGTGAGTTATGCTAATGAGCTCCTGCACCTCTTTTTCTACGGAATGACCCCTGGTTATATTACCACCTTCTCCTTGAGCACCTTACCCCCCCCCCCCAAAAAAAGGAGATGTTAACAGGTTATCAACCAACCAGTCACAAGGATTGGCTCTTCAAGACAAATAGTACAACCGGAACATCACCAACCTGCAGCTGTGCCTTAATGCGACTTATGCCAGAGATGGATATTAGCAAGTTCTAAACAAGTTCTCCTGTAATTAGAGTTTGCAAACACAGGCTGCATTGCTACAAATCTGCATTGGTAGAGGAACTGCAGTTAGCTTTGAGCAGTGTATGTGCAACAATAAAACACAGTCTGAAACAAGGGAAGGGGGGCAGTAAACACACTCCCCTAAGGCTGACGGATGATTTGCATGAATTTTGCATGAATTTGCATGAATCCATGCACTGCAGTGTTTATTTATTTTCTGCTTTTCTCCCCAGTTGGGACTTAGAGTGGCTTAGAACACCCTTCTCCCCTCTTCCGTTCTCCTACAACACCCCTGTGAGGTAGGCCAGGCTGACAGCGTGTGACGGGCCAAGGTCACCCGGCGAGTTTGCATGGCAGAAGTGGGGATTCGAACTCGGGTCTCCAAGGAGCCTAGTGTGACACTCTATCCACTATGCCACACTGGCTCTCTTATGGTTTGCATGGTACCAGCATTATGTCTACACCATCCCAAGCCAAGTCACTTGTCGAGGTGAGGAAATTCTCACCTTGAGTATACCTCATGTTGCTTATTCCATGCAAACTGCAAAGCAACCTGAGCTTTCAAAGTCAACACAAATATTATGTCTCTTGATAACCGGGCATCTCCACAATTACTAAATTAAGTCAGGCACAAGAGAGGAACAAACACTGAAATCTCAGAGGAAAATTTACGGCCATTAACACTCGCATCCATCCCCAAGCATTTGAAAGTACCGGAAAAAGCCTTGCAGGACACGCAGCTGCTGTTTTGCAGAACCAGAATGGATATTACTCAGCGCTAGGAGCAATACATCTTGCGAGTTACTCAAACGTGGCAGTCCCCCATGCGCGTTTTGATGCCCGGAAGCGATGTCGGTCAGATGTCTACAAATTAACTGCGGTTACTGCCAAATGCTCTCCGCAGGAAGTGCAGCAAGTACCAGAAAGCCTTGTCATCCACCTACCACTTAACCGTGTGCCGCGCAAAAGGTTGATCCCCGCTTTGCGGCAGATGAGGTCAATGCTGCAAGTAACCAAAAGTGTGGAGGGCAGATTCATGTGCCGGATCGACAAGCCAAGGGTGGCTATCTGGAGCATGTTCTTTGATGCCGATGGAATACAGCTCCCTTCCGCATTCCGTGATGTCCATATGAAGATACGTTGTGTACGGGCACATAAACATGCAGACTATAAATCAGATCGCCTGAGAGACCAGGAGTGGAGTGCGCTATCTGAAAACAGTGTTTGATTCTTTTACTTTTGGACGGACGGACAGACACACAAAATCCTTAAATGTCTGGCCTTTACTTAACAGCTTCCTGGTTGCTGTTTTAGTGGGAGAGTGGACAAAGGTGCCATGAATACATAGGAGGAGAGCCAGTTTGGTGTAGTGGTTAAGAGCGCAGACTCTAATCTGGAAGAACTGGGGTTTGATTTCCCATTCCTCCACATGCAGCTGCTGGGTGACCTTGAGTCAGTTACAAGTTCTTTCAGAGCTGTTCTCTCAAGGGCAGTTCTCAAGAGAGCTCTCTCAGCCCCACCTACCTCACAGGGTGTCTGTTGGGAGGAGGGGAAGGAGACTGTAAATCGTTCTGAGACTCTTTTGGGTAGTGAAGGACAGGGTATACATCCAATCTCTTCTTCTTCTCGTCTACCTAGGAGGAGCAACTGAGCTCAGTGAGGTTTCATGACTGAGGCTGTATTCAGCGAGCCGCAAGTGCGCACAAACCTATTTGTGGCTCACGCACATTCCTCATTTCTACCTCCCTCCCCTGGGGTGCAGTGAAGGACTCCCTGCTGGGAGCTACTATTTCAACTACTAGTGACATCCAAATGGGTGCACGTGGCTTTCTCTTCCGCTAATCAGGATTCTAAACCAGAGGTTAATCCACGCTTAGAATCCTGGTTAATGGAAGGGCAGGGGTTACCCCACGCGCCTCTGCTGTGGCACGTAATGAGCAGCCCAAGTTAATTTCTAGCTGGGATGCCTTCGCTACAGTCTGGGTGAGAAGGGCAGGGCACGGCATGGGCACAAGCTCAGCAACAGACTGTGCACATTTTAACTGAAATGTGGTTAAGCTGCTTCTCTGAAGGCATTGGGAGCTGCCAGTCCCTTGGTTCCAATCCCCCCTCTGCCACAAACTCAAAGGCGATCTTCGGTAACCCTGCATCAACAATAAAGGGGAAAACATTGATGTATTTTGCAAAGTGGTTGTAAGGACTGGTGGAGGAAAAGTGCTGTCAAGTCACAGCTGAGTTACGGTAAACCCACAGGGCTTCCAAGGCAAGAAGGAAGAGGAGGAGGAGGAAGAGAAAGTAGAAGAGTCGTGTGCTGTCTTGGCTGGTTGCCATAGAGACTACACACTGGAAAACACGGTCCGGAATCCAGGTAAGCCACAGAGCCAAAGGTCGGATAGCCAGGAAGTCAATTCAAGGTTGCAAGTTTCAAGGACAAGGAGTGGCTGCTACGCACACAGAAGCAGGTCTGAGTAGGCAGAGTTGCTGCTGCGCTGGAGCAGGTGCAAGGAGTGCTTTTGAACAGGTCCTCCCTTCCCTGGGAGTTGAGTCTACAAAGGCTTACAGCTCCTCCCGTTTCCTTTGCAGGAGCTGCAGCCTGGTACTCCTCCTTCGCTCCTGCATAGTCAGCCTCTGGCGTGTGCCCTACGTCTGGGGCACTCAGGAGAACTAGGCCTTGGGGAGTCTGGCGCCGGGTGTCTGCATCTGGGGGCGCTGGACCAGGCTCAGGATCGGTCTCTCCTTCTGGCTGCACCTCCTGTGCAGCTGCCGGGGACTCTTCCTCCTCAGGTCCTGTTGAGGGTTCGTCTTCTGGGATGACTCCAGAGGAGGCTGGGCTGCTCCCTGCCTCTTCCTCATCTGAGCAGTAGTCAGCCTCAGCAGAGCCAGGACCCACGACAAGTAGTTGGATTTATACCCCGCCCTTCACTCAGAGTGGCTTACTTTCTCCTTCCCTTCCCTTCCCCACAGCAGACACCCTGTGAGGTAGGTGGGGCTGAGAGAGCTCTGAGAGAAACTGCTCTTCAGAGAACTGTGACTGACTCAAGGTCACCCAGCTGGCTGCATGTGGAGGAGTGGGGAATCAAACCCAGTTCTCTGGATTAGAGCCCACCGTTCTTAACCACTACACCAAACTGGCTCCATTCCTCAAGAGATGGAATGGAGGTGGTTTGCCATTGCCTGCCTCTGTGTAGCAACCCTCGATCTAAATGGAGGTCTCCCATCCAAATATGAGCCACGGCAGGCCCTGCTTAGCTTCCGGGATCCGATGAGAGCGGGCTAGCCTGGGCTATCCAGGTCAGAGTTGTTATCAGGATTACTGCAAGAGTATTTGTTTGGGGAAGTGGGGAAAAGATATTACGGCGGGGGCAACCTAGATTCCTCTAACCTAGCACAAAACCTTCAGTCAGCTGCTATCCCAAATCAATCACAGCCCCCCGGTTTAGTGTATGTGACAAAGATCCCCTCCGCAGTACATTCTATTACATTTACACTGAATTTATTCATACTACTATTTAATTAAAAATCCCATCTCGGGAGCTTTTGTCCACGGATCTCTTCGATTCCTGCATCTATTTTTTATTTGTATGCAGAAAACGAGGATTAAAAAAAACAACACTTTTATTCCAGGCCTTCAATTATAACACTTATTCAATTAGAATTTGAATGCCCTACTGCTGTTGACAAAAAAGCAAAGTCAGCCTTTTTATGCTCCAGCAGGAATAATAGAAGAATGCTAAAAATGGGAGGTTCTGAACACGACCATGGTGGGTCTCTGCCAAGACTAGGGAACAAACCCGAAATTGGCAACGGTCCAGTTCAGGTGTTGGTGTGGGAATTTGCCCTCAAGTCGCAGCTCACTTACGGTGACCCCGTAGGGTTTTCAAAGCAAGAGGCATTCAGAGGTGGTTTGCCATGGCCTGCCTCTGCGTAGCAACCTCTGGCCTCCCTGGTGGTCTCCTATCCCAGTACTAAGCAGGGCCGGCCCTGCTTAGCTTCTGAGATCGGACGGGATCGGTCTAGCCTGGGCCATCAAAGCCAGGTCCCCAGTTCACACAGCGACAATTATTTTCTACCTTTCCACTTCTGATATTTCAGAGCTGTACCTGCAGAAAATCTTGCACCAGGCAAGAATAAGCACGAAAATGTGGTTTCAGTTAATGCTGCTTGATCAAAAGGGAGAAAGAAAGACGGGTGAGATTCTGTTGTGCTACAGAGAGCCAGTCTGGTGTAGTGGTTAGGAGCATGGACTCTGATCTTGGAGAACTGGGTTTGATTCCCCACTCCTCCACATGCAGCTGCTGGTGTGACCCTGGGCAAGCTGTAGTTCTGATAAGAGCTGTCCTTGAAAAAGAGCAGTTTCTGTCAGAGCTCTCTCAGCCCCACCTGCCTCACAGGGTGTCTGTTGTGGGGAGGGGAAGGGAAAGGAGTTTGTAAGCTACTCTGAGACTCCTTTGGGTAGTGAAGGGCGGAGTATAAATCCCATCACTTCTGTCTCTTCTTCTTGAAAAAGAGCAGTTTCTGTCAGAGCTCTCTCAGCCCCACCTACCTCACAGGGTGTCTGTAGTGGGGAGGGGAAGGGAAAGGAGATTGTAAACTGCTCTGAGACTCCTTCGGGAAGTGAAGGGTGGGGTATAAATCCATCCATCCATCCTCCTCCTCTTCTTCATGCTCAAAGTTCCCCAAGCAGCTAGCTTTTAATACAAGATATGGGTTGGATGAGATGGGGAGGATTAGGGCAAAACATGGTTGCTCTCAGCACACTTTTAACTTTTCTGCATCCCATGGTCACCCCCCAAACAAAAACATTATTTGTGTGCCTGGGTGCTATTAGCCTTCAGCGTCTTGTGTTAAGACTGAGGAGATCAGAGATCAAATTCAGTTTGGCCATGGCACTTTGCTGGGTGACCATGGGATGGCCCCATTCTGAGCCTAACTTATTTTGTAGGGTTGATGCAAACAAAGTTGCACTATTGTTCATCGAGTATCTTCTGTGCAGGCACACATGGAGACCAAGCATGAGCAGCCATCGGATAGGTCTTTACAGCTAAAAGCCTCCAGGGGGTGCTGTACGCCAGAGTCAGAAGCTTGTTCCCGTCCAGGGACCACATGCAATAACTGGGGTTAAACACTTAAGAGAATATCTTCAAGAGGAAACTGGGTAAACATATGGAGCAGAGGTCCATCAGTGGCTATTATCCACAAGGTATAAATAGGAACTCACAGGTTGGGGCAAGTGATGCTCTGTATTTTTGGTACTTGGGGGGGGGCAACAGTGGGAGGGCTTCTAGTGTCCTGGCCCCACTGATGGACCTCCTGATGGCACCTGGTGTTTTTGGCCCCTGTGTGACACAGAGTGTTGGACTGGATGGGCCATTGGCCTAGATCCAACATTGGCTTCTCTTATGTTCTTATCCTGGGTGCAGTGGCTAGACCAAAGGGTAGGACAGTGTACTGAAAAACTCGTTCCCCACATGAGAAACGTAAGAACTTTTGATGTTGAGGGTGGATTGAAACATGAAAATAGGCATCCTTCAAATCAGTGACAATGAACCAACAATTAAATTTTAATAATTGTAAAACTGAAAAAATGGACACTATGTGGAACTTTGAAAAATGAAGAAAAACATATTCTGAGGTCTAAAATGCGGCTAACCCCCCTACTTTTCTTACCTACTAGGAACATATGAGAGAAGAGACCCCCGGGTGCCTGAGACACTGTAACCTCCTCCAAGGTGCCCTTGTCAACCCAAAGCTGCTTGGTTGGACCCTCTTACAGGTAAAGAGCATGGAAGAATAGTTTGTTGTAGCGGTTAAGAGCGCGGACTCTAATCTGGGAGAACTGGATTTGATTCCCCACTCCTCCACTTGCAGCTGCTGGATGTCCTTGGGCAAGCCATAGTTCTGTCAGAGCTGTTCTCTCAAGGACAGTTCTGGAAAGAGCTCTCTCATCCCCACCTACCTCACAGGGTGTCTGTTCTGGAGAGGGGAAGGGATGGGAGTTTGTAAGCCACTCTGAGACTTCGAGTGAAGGGCGGGGTATAAATCCAATCTCCTCCTCCTCCTCCTCCTCCTTCCTCCTCTTCTTCTTAATATGTAACCAAATTTGACTACGAACAAAACCCACTCGTTGGAGGTAACAGCCTCCCAGGCTGTAGCAAACTGAGCCAGCCTATTCCCGAACTTAACAGGGGCTGGCAACGATCCTAGTCAGAAGGATGACTTCTGGGATGAAGTTGCCTCTCTGCAAGAGGGCGGTTGGTGATTTGACCTAAGTCCAGGGCTATTTTGGGGCAGGAAAGCACAGGAATGGAGTTCCGGCTGGCTCCCAAGTTTGCCACACCCAGCAGGAACTCATTAGCATATCAGGCCACACCCAGCAGCAGAAACTCATTAGAATTGGCTACATTAGGGGTGTGTGGCCTAACATGCAAAGGAGTTCCTGCTCCAAAACAGCCCTGGGTTTTAACCACAAACAAGGTAAACAGAATAAGAAGCAAAGGGTGGGTGTGGCTGGATGACCACACTTCTGGTAACATGGGGGTGCGGCCTAATATGCTAATGAGTGGTGCAATCAGGGGTGTGACCTAATATGCTAATGAGTTCCTGCTGCTGGGTGTGGCCTATTATGCTAATGAGTTCCTGCTGGACTTTTTCTACAAAAAAGCCCTGCCTAAGTCGATTGGAACTCTTACTCCTATGGTAATCCTGTTGTCACACCCCTGATTGCACCACTCATTAGCATATCCTGTTGTGGGGTAAAAGGCTTTGGGGTAGGATACTGAGACTCTGAGGGGCCAGAAAAGCGGTAGTCCCTTTGATCCGGATGCCAGGGCTGTCTCACAAAGGACCTCTGCTTAAATTGGGATGTGGACGAATGTGAGACTCTTGGGGACTTATCTGTCTGCTTGTTCTTCTTTATCCGGGAAAGTATCTCATCTGTCTTGGAAGAGAAGAGATTGGAACCTTCGAAAGGTAAGTCCTCAACTTTAAGCCTGGTCTCTGTAGGCAAGGCCATCGATCTTAACCATGCGTGGTGCCTGAGTATGATGGAGCTCACCATGGCCCGTGCAGCCGAATCTACAGAATGCTGTCTTGCATTAATTTGCTACTTCAAAAGTTTAACGGCCTTTGTTTTCCGAACTTTAGTGAGGGGATGCTGCTCTTCTGGCAGGAGTTCCAGGAAGAATCCTCTCCCATAAGAAGAGCTGATAACTAGCTATAATGGTTTCATAGTGAGCAATTTTGAAACCTAGAGCTACTTGAAGGGTATAATTTTCAAGCCAGGACATCCAGTTTTCTCCCTTCCCTATCTGTGGGAGCGGAGTGGTAGGCCTGACAGCCCTTCAGCTGCATCTCCTCCGTAACCAAGGAGGATGGAGGGGGATGAGTTGTCTGACAGTTAAATGGCTCCTTCTCGATCTTAGAAAAATGTTCTACTCTTCTGGAGGTTGGCTGGAGAGATGCAGGGTTTTCTTTCCCACAGTTCCCATGTGAGGTCCTCCGACACCGTGAAAGCAATAATCCTGAGAGACTCTGAATAGAGGCGACTCAGAATCTTATCTTTGGGTTTGTGCTTCGAGGTAATGACTTCTATCTTGAGAGACTGGGCCATACGAATAATTTGTTCTCCAAACATTCAGAGATTCTCTATGGGAGATGCTGGAGATGGCTCGCCTACCCTCTTGTCTGGGCTGAGATCCAAAGTTGTGTCAGATCCATTGGATTCAATCGCTGTTTCTTCTCCTCTCGCTGCTGGAATAGGAGAACCTGGCCTGTGAGAGATGGTGGCTGAAGGCAGATACGACGATACCCGATGGAGGTAGAAATACAAATTCGCATCCCTGGGGCTTGTGAAGTTGTCACCCCATTCCTCCAAGTATTCCGGAGACATCATGTAGGGATGTGAAAACCACTGCATAAGCAGCTGGGGCTGAGACCACAGAACTCTGGCCATTTGTTCCAGATCAGACTCAGGCAGAACCTGGCCATGTGGTAAGCAAGTATCCCCACTGGAGATAGAAACAGATGAAGTTCTCAGACCCAGAGATGGGGCCTGGGGTTCTCCTGCAAAGTCGGTGTTGGCTCAGGAATGCAGGTGGGAGCATTCTGCTGGGGAGCCGATCTGCACTCTTCCATTTATTTATTTATCTATTCACATTAAATCCTTGTCTTTAGCCCTCTTAGCTGGAGGCTCAGAAGAGGCACAATGAGCCCAAGGGGAGTGTGACCGAGATTGGATCCGCTGAGACACAGATCCAGGAGGTGGAGCCATGTCAATTCTGAAGACACGGAATTGGGAGCTTTCTCCAGGGCTGACTTGGACAAGGGCTCCGAGGCTTGAAGGGCTTTCTTTTACAATGCTGCCTTAAGTTTTGACACACTTTAGGGGTGAAGCGTTGGCAGGCCTGACATGTGGAGACACTATGCGCCCTTCACCCAAACAGAACGGACGAAGGTCCTGTTTGTCAGTTTGGGTCATCTTTGCTCCACATCGAGGGCACTGCTTGAAAAGGGTCTTCTGAACCATGGAAGGGACCCAGAAGTCAATGTAGCTTCAACAAGTCTGACGAAATCCTCTCAACTGTAGCTGGAGACTTCAAAAACACGACCTTCTTCTTCAGTGGCAAAAGAAGAACTGAGGGTATGGGGGCACTGCTGTGCCAGGAGCATGTGGTCCCTGGACTGGAACAAGCACAGCGCCCCCTGGAGGCTTTTAGCTTTAAAGACCTATTTGATGGCAGGCCTGCTCACACACAGTCCCCATGTATGCCTGCACAGAAGATTGATGATGAACTATGAATGCCACCCTGGCACCCTTGAGAGACGGGAAAAGAAATCAGAACAGATGAGGAAGCCTATGTTTTTCTTAGGAAGAGGGCAAACGAAGTCTACGTCACAAGTGGAGAGCTCTGGTTGTGTTGACTTTCGCTCTTGGTTCATTCTCCAAATCAGATTATCCCTTAGATTCCGTGACGATAAAAAAGGTCTGACCATGTCAGCAACATTCACAAATAGACTTATGAAGAAACATATTGTGTACAACGTAAGGGAGAGAAAGGGTACTTTTAAAAAAAGCATTCCAACAACTTGGGTTAATATGCTTGGGTTGCTCTAATAACCATTTCTAAAGCTTGCAAATGATTACTAGAACATCTGGTTATCTAACCCCATCTGCTTCAACTACTTCCCAGCGGATGGGTATATAAATAGCTCTGATTTATTTATTTATGCAATCTAAGCAAGTTGGCTTCTATATTTCTTATCTAGCCTAAAACCAATAATTTAATCAAGTGGAAAGCATTAAGAGAATTAGCAACCCAAACAAACAAAACTTTGTATTGTTTTGTGATTAATATTCTAGATGCACAGAACGAGAAGTTTTCCTTCTAAAAAACCCATAAAAATGCCATTTTGAATCAAGGCATGCCAAGCTCAGGGAAAACACATCTGAACTGCCTTTTTCCTCTAAGAAGTCAAACCAAACCCGCCATCTGGCCACCTCCCTAATTATAGCACAATTTTAGCTCAACCAAAGTCTCCATGTCTAAAATTACAGTCCTACAGTTACCCTAATTTTGACTCAGCAGTGGTTTGGCTTCCCAACAGCCTATAATCTTCCTGTTGTAGGAAAAACACACAATACTTCTGAATTTGTATGTGGTTATAACATGAGTGCTTTGGTACTTAAGTGACCTCGATAAGCCCTAAGATGAGCTGGACGTCTTCCAAAAAGTGTAACTCAATTTGAGATTTATTGCTAAATTCTACATGCTGCTGCTGCTACAGTCTAAAGCAGCAGATGGATCAAGATGGGTAGCTGCGTTAGTCTGTCCGTGGCAACAGAAAAGAGCAAGAGTCCAGGGGCATCGTGAAGAATGACAAGATTTGTGGCAGGGGATGAGCTTTTTTGAGTCAGTACCCAAAGAACTGAGCAGTGACTCACGAAACCTCGTACTCTGGCACAAATTTTGTTAGTCTTTAAGGCGCTATTGGACTGTTGCTCTTTTCTAATCTAAACCAGCGTTTCTCAAACTGGGGGCTGGGACTCCCAAGAGATCCACAAGGGTATTCCAGGCAGCATTCCCTCTAAGCTGAGTCAGTGTGAGCTGGCGCACAGTTTTTTAGCCACCGGCTCACACATTTTTGCCTTCTCGCAGGAAGGATGGCTCCAGAGCAAACTAATTTATGGAGTAGCCAAATCGCTCCCTCACTGTTTTAATGCCAGTAGCTCAGAAAGTAGAACTTTTGCTCATAGGACTCTACACCTTCGATCAGGGGTGTCAAACATGCGGCCCCGGGGGCTCGATCAGGCCCACAGTGGAACTGGCTGTCTTCTGCTTCCCCCCCCCCCAGTTCTGCTGCTGCTGCGTCATCATAGGTTTGCGGCTTACAGATACACACCTGAACAGCATACTCAAGATTGCAACAGCACAGACATTTTGATGCAATAATTCAGAGCAAGAAGTGTCAATTATCAGACACAAATCAACAAAATATTGCAAGAGTGCTAATGTTTTAAGCATGTTTTTATTTTAAGTTAAAAAAAACCCCTTTCTGCTTGTGTCCTTTATAAAGTTTACATCTCTGCTACCTGGCATTACATTTTATGACACACGTGGCCTGGCCCAACAAGGTCTCATTTATGTCAGATCTGGCCCTCATAACAAATGAGTTCGACACCCCTGCCTTAGAGGGAGCTTTGTTTCCAGGTATTTTGTGATGCCTTGGTGAGGACACAGAGGGAACCCCCCCCTTCTCACCCATCCCATAGCTGTAACCTATACATGACCTTGAAAAGCCAGGTTCACAGGGCAGGAGTACTGCTTGATACAGCAGCCACCTTAGAAAACCAGGTGGCTGCTGTGGCTTGTAGTGCATTTGCCAAACTCCTGCTGGTACTTCAGCTGTGTCTGTTCCTAGTTCAGTCAGATCTAGCCACAGCGATCCATTCCTCAGCTATACCTAGACTGGACTGCAATGTGCTCTACTTGGGGCTACTCTTGAAGAGTGTTTGGAAGCTGCAGCTAGTGCAGAATGCTGTGACTGGACTACTGGTTGGGGCCAAACTAGGCCATAGCTACAGTGGGGCTATTGCCCCCCCCCCGCCCCTTCCTTAAAGGGCCAGTCCCACAAGATTTCCTTCTGAATTTTCTAAAAAAAATATTTTTAAACATCTCCAGTAATTAAGACTGTTTATGTTCATTGTCTTTTTCTCCATATGGTTTGGAATGGTACAGGGCAGAGTGTCATATAGTATTGCTATAGAACAGAAGACATACACAGTGCATCTGAAACAACCGTAAGCAGGGCTTTTTTTGTAGAAAAAGCCCAGTAGGAACTCATTAGCATAACAGGCCACACCCAACAGCAGACACTCATTAGCATATTAGGCCAAACCCTTGACAGCACAGCACATTAGCATATTAGGCCACACCCCCATGTTACCAGAAGTGTGGCCATCCAGCCACACCCACCTTTTGCTTCTTATTCCGTTTACCTTGTTGTCAAAACCCAGGGCCTTTTTTTGTACCAGGAACTCCTTTGCATGTTAGGCCACACACCCCTAATGTAGCCAATCCTAATGAGTTTCTGCTGTTGGGTGTGGCCTGTTATGCTAATGAGTTCGTGCTGGGTGTGGCCAACTCAGGAGCCAGCCGGAACTCCGTTCCTGTGCGTTCCTGCCCCAAAATAGCCTTGACCGTAAGTAGCTTTGGGTTCTTAATCTTTAGCCCCACCAGAAAACTTTTTGCCCCAGAAGCCACACAATCTTGACTACAGGGCTGGGGCTGGCTATCGGGAGTATATGTCCCCAATACTACAGTAATTACACTGGCTACTGATCCACTCTTGAGCCCAGTTCAAGGTGTTGTTTCTGTTCTTTCAAGCCCCACATGGCTTGGGACCAAAGTACCTGACAGACCGCCTTCTCCCATACACTCCTGTCTGAGAATCAAGATCACAGGGAGGTGGCCTGACCGTCCCACCGATTGATGACACTTGTTTGGTGGCTACAGGAGAGAGGGCCTTTTCTGTGGCAGCCCCACAGCTATGGAACAACCAGTTTGGTGTAGTGGCTAAGTGCACGGACTCTAATCTGAGAGAACCAGGTTTGATTCCCCACTCCTCCAATCGCAGCTGCTGGACGACCTTGGGCAAGCCATTGTTCTTGGTCAGAGCTGTTCTCTCAAGGACAATTCTGTCAGAGCTCTCTCAGTCTCACCTGCCTCACAGGGTGTCTGCTCTGGGGAGGGGAAGGGAAAGGAATCTGTAAGCCGCTCTGAGACTCCGAGTGAAGGGCAGGGTATAAATCCAATCTCCTCCCCCTCCTCCTCCTCCCCGAGGATGGATGCCTGGCCCCTTACTGTTGATCCTCGGGAGGCAGCTGAAGACCAGATTTATTCAGGACTACATTTGATTAATTGAGATTTTACTATTGGCAGTCCTGACTGCAATTTTTAAACCCACTTTTCACAAGTTTTAGAATTTCTATTATGTGTTGATAATGTTTAATTTATGCTGTAGGCCGCCTTGAGTACTGCAACAGAGAAAGGCAGCCAAGAAATGTTTTAACTAAATAACTGGTTGAAATAATAGATCCAGAGGAGTTTAGCCGTGTTAGTCTGTTGCTGCGAAATGGTAAAAAAGTCCAGTAGTACCTTTAAGACTGACAAACTGTAATGTAGCGTAAGCTTTTGAGAAACACAGCTCTCTTAAGAACATAAGAACATAAGAGACGCCAATGTTGGATCAGGCCAAAGGCCCATCCAGTCCAACACTCTGTGTCACACAGTGGCCAGAAATACCAGTGCCATCAGGAGGTCCAGCAGTGGGGCCAGGACATTAGAAGCCCTCCCACTGTTGACCCCCCCCCCCCAAGCACCAAGAAGACAGAGCATCACTTGCCCCAGAGCCCCTAGCTATACCTTGTGGCTAATAGCCACTGATGGACCTCTGCTCCATATGCTTATCTAATTCCCTTTTGAAGCCGTCCATGCTTGTAGCACCCACCACTTCCTGTGGCAGTGAATTCCATGTGTTAATCACTCTTTGGGTGAAGAAGTACTTCCTTTTATCCGTTCTAACCCGACCGCTCTGCAGTTTCATGGAGTGCCCACGAGTTCTTCATCAGATGCCTTTGACATAAAAGAGCTGTGTTTCTCGAAAGCTTACGCTACAATAAAGTTTGTTAGTCTTAACGGTGCAGCACTTTCTCATTAGCATAATAGGCCACACCCAACAGCAGACACTCATTAGCATATTAGGCCACACCCCTGCCAGCACAGCTCATTAGCACATTAGGACGCACCCCCATGTTACCAGAAGTGTGGTTATCCACCCACAACCACCCACACCCACCTTTTGCTTGTTATTCTGTTTACCTTGTTTGTTGTCAAAACCCAGGGCCTTTTTTTTGTAGCAGGAACTCCTTTGCATGTTAGGCCACACACCCCTAATGTAGCCAATCCTGATGAGTTCCTGCTGTTGAATGTGACCTATTATGCTAATGAGTTCCTGCTGGGTGTGGCCAACTTGGGAGCCAGCTGGAACTCCGTTCCTGTGCGTTCCTGCCCAAAAATAGCCCTGGTGCTACTGGACTTTTTATTATTCTGGTTTAAGTAATTATTTGATTTTGTTCATCCTGAATCTACTGCCCATCAGCTTTATCGGATGCCCTCGGGCCCTAGAATTTTGGGTGAGGGAAAAGAAATCCTCTTTGTCAACTCTCTCCACCCAGTACATAATTTTATAAACCTCTACCACGTTCCCCCTTAGCCCTCTCTTTCCTGAACTGTAAAGTACCAGACACTTCAGCCTTTCCTCATAGGAAAGGTGTCCAAGCCCTTAATCATCGAGGTTGTCCTCTCCTGTACTTTCCCCCAGCTTTTACTCTTCCTAATCTCATGTAAGCAGACTGCCATTTTGACCTGGCTTTAGGCTGGCTAGCTTAAATACATAACACCAATTCAAAGTGATGCAGACCTTGGGATTTTTCTCATTAACACCGAACCTCATAAATCCGAACGAAATAAACCATCTTTATAAGTGTCTAGACACCCTAACTATTAAAACACATTTGAAAAGATTGGACCGGAGTGCTCGAAAAGGATTAGTTAACAAAGGGCAAATTGCACGAACTTAATGTTTATTACGTTTTCCAATTGTTATGATTTCTAAGAGCCCATCATCATCCTCTTATGAGACTCCGGGCTCGGAATGTTTTTCGCTTGGAAAGACCACAGCTGGCTGGTGGGGAAAAAATCACATGGCAAGAGAACACTGTCTCCAAGCCATGCATATTTAACACACTGTGTTGAAACATATGTTAATCTGATGCATGTTTCCAGCTCGGGAAATACATTTGATCCAGTCTTAATGCAGTTATAAAATATGAGGGGCTGGGGAAACAGGAATCATTTCCCGGAACGTCAACAGAATTTAACACAGAGCAAACCTTTGGCTCTGTGTAACCAGCACACCAGTGGTGCCTTTCCTCACAGAGTCTTAGAATCACAGGTTTGGAAGGGACCTCTGGGGTCATCTAGCCCAACCTCCAGCGCAATGCAGGAAATTCACAAATACCTCCCCCCGCACCCTCTGTGACTGCTGTTCCAAACTGGCCTGGAGAAAAATTGCTGCCTGACCCCAAAGGACCTCCTGATGGCACTGGTATTTCTGATCAAAAAGGTTTCTCTTCGTCAGCGCTACTGGGAACTTTCTAGTTCACTTTATTCTGTTTCCCCACAGTTAAGTCACTATTTTATGCCTGAAATCTCATTTTAGCAAATAACAGCAGTAGTAGTAAAACACCCTTGGAAAATGGGCAGAACAAGACGAATCAATGCAGGGAAGAAACCTCTGGCCATATTCAATCTGATTTCTTACACAATTCTCTTAAAATGCATCAGGTGTCCTCTTTCAGTGGCGCAGAAAGATGTAAACATGGCAATGCTCATTTTTTTAAGTGCTGTGTATCCCTCCTCCCCATAACTCTGGCACTGCTCTTCAAGTTGTTTTTGAACCTCCTCTAAATTTAAAAGACAGGGTTGTGGGGGGGGGGGGGAGAGAGAGAAAGAGACTTACTGGGCACACATATCTAACTGTCCATGTCTTTGGATTACAGAGTCTTCTGTGCACAGAAATAGAGTTGGGAGGGACCTCCAGGGTCATCGAGTCCAACCCCCCTGCACAATGCAGGGAATTCAGAAAGAACCCCCCCACACACACACACACCCAGTCAGTGTTCGCTCTAAGTTGAGTTAGTGTGAACTAGCTCAGAGTTTGTTATCCTCCTGCTCACACCTTTTTGTCTTTGCTCAGGAAGGGATGGCTCCAGAGCCAACTAATTTATGCAGTAGCCAAATGGCTCGCTCACAACTTGAATGCCAGTAGCTCACAAAGTAGAATTTTTGCTCACAACACTCCACAGCTTAGAGGGAGCTTTTCCCCCAGTGATCCCTGTTCCATGCCCAGAAGATGACAAAAAAACCCCTCCAGGATCCCTGGTTGTACTGGCCTGGAGAAAAACTGCTTCCTGATCTCAAAGTGGCGATCAGCATTTCCCTGGGCGTGTAAGAAAGGGCCACGAGAACTAAGCACTGAGGCGACCTTTCCTGCCCTCCCTTCTCGTGATCTGCCTGTGTGCAACATACCAACCTAAGTTTACCCACACACACCAACCAGAGAGATAAATAAGCAGACATTTATTTAAGCAACTATCTTGACTTTTTTTTTAAAAAAAAGATATTATATCCTCTTTGGAAAACATCTCTAAGACATAGAAAGGTTGAACAAACTTACCCCGATAGTAGAAGAGGCACAGATCAGAAAGAACAAACCACCGCTTCTTCCAAAGCTTCATGCCGGTGCTGTCCTGCATGACAAATGTACAAACCACAGGCATTGGCCCTTTGAAGATAACCAGTAAGAGGTAACAGTGCAATTGACGCTGGTTTTATTAAAGAACAGAGGAAGATGAGATTCCATGTCATCAGTGTCCCCTCTAAGCTGAGTTAGTGTGAGCTAACCCACAGTTTTTTAGCCTCCGTCTCACACGTTTTTGTCTTAGCTCAGGAAGGGATGGCTCCAGAGCAAACTAACTTCTGCAGTAGCCAGATTCCTCGCTCACAACTTTAATGCCAGTAGCTCACAAAATATAATTTTTGCTCACAAGACTCCACAGCTTAGAGGGAACATTCCCTGTCATCCAACTTTACTGTGAACAGCTGAAGGCTCTTTCAACAAATCAACCTATAACTTGAGCAGGAAGGTGTCACGTTATCACTAGTCCTTTCTGCCAGAAGATGATGAGTCTCACTGAAGGATGTACAGGACACCGGTAGGCACAGGGACAGAGATTAGGAATACCGTTTCCTCTCCAGAGGGAGCAGAACTTGTTGCTTTGCCTGGCTCCAAACTTCGTCTAAGCCAGGATTCGTCAAGTGTCCCTTCTAAAGCTCATTTAAGAGCACAACCTCGGCCCTACAACCTAAGAAGTGATTGTGTGGCATTTCATTTGTTCCTCATTGACTGGAGCTGTAAGGTATGGCTTGTATGTGTGATTTATCAAAGATCAGCCAAAGCAAACAGAAGTCTTATCGTTATGTACCCAAAATTACATCTTCCAATCAAGAGACTTTTTGCATTGCATTGGTAATGAAAGACCATGTGACGTACATCCATGCATGAACCAGCCTGGAGTGTTTGCTGAATACTTTGTCCCCATGGGCAGCTCCCAGATGTCTGGGAATGCACAAAGCTTATGTATTCTGCTTCCACTCTGGTACTCCCCATTTAGAAACTAAGTCCTATCTATATCCCTCCAGTAAGGACTGCAGACAGAGCAGAAAACTTTGTAACCCAGAAAGCCCAGAATCAGCCCAAGGACGCTAATAGCCCCCAACGCCCATCAAATTGGGCATTCCAATGGCACAAAGAGCAGGGAACTGATACAGCATCCTCATGCTCCTAGTCCATGCTGTGAAACTAGTGAATAGGGCCATTGCATTTTTACTGGGGATGGCAATTCCTGAAATATCAGGAGAGCAGCCAGTAGAGTGTATAGGTTAAGAACATAAGAGAAGCTATGTTGGATCAGGCCAACAGCCCATCCAGTCCAACACTAGATGTTACGCAATGGCCAACACCCAGGTGCCACCGGGAGGTCCACCAGCGGGGTCAGAACTCCAGAAGCCCTCCCACCGTGGCCCCCCAAGCACCAAGAATACAGAGCATCACTGTCCCCGAATATATGTGTTAAATCTATACTTTGTGGCTAATAGCCACTGATGGACCTCTGCTCCATGTGTTCATCCAATTCCCTCTTGAAGTTGTCTATTCTTGTAGCCGCCATCACTTCCTGCCACAGTGAATTCCATGTGTGATTTACTCTTTGGGTGAAGAAGTACTTCCTTTTATCTGTTCTAAGCCTACTGCTCGTCAATTTCATTGAGTGCCCACAAGTTCTTATATTGTGACAAAGGGAGAAAAAGACTTCTTTCTCTGCCTTCCATGCATACTTTTGTAAACCTCTATCTTGTCATTCCCTCAATTGTCGTTTCTCCAAGCTAAAGAGCCCTAGATTAGAGTGTCAAGCTAGGATCCAGAAGACCTGGTTTGGAAGTTTGTTGGGTGACTTGTGAGTGAGCCACTTTGGTGTAGTGGTTAAGTGCACAGACTGTAATCTGGGAGAACTGGGTTTGATTCCCCACTCCTCCGCTCACAGCTGCTGGATGACCTTGGGCAAGCCATAGTTCTGTCAGAGCTGTCCTTGAAAGAGCAGTTCTCTCAGAGCTCTCTCAGCCTCTCCTACCTCACAGGGTGTCTGTTGTGGGGAGGGGAAGGAGATTGTAAACCGCTCTGAGTGAAGGGCGGGGTATAAATCCAATCTCCTCATCTTCTTCTTGTTGGGTCACT
Source organism: Gekko japonicus (assembly GCF_001447785.1). Taxonomy (NCBI): domain Eukaryota; kingdom Metazoa; phylum Chordata; class Lepidosauria; order Squamata; family Gekkonidae; genus Gekko; species Gekko japonicus. Next base: position 815,947 of record NW_015172566.1, read on the forward strand.
GTGGGCCAGTCATACATAAAGTTTTCAGGTGTCCAGTATTGACCCAGACAGTCCAGTATTTTCATTGACCATGGGGAAAAAATTGAAAAAGTACCTGACATTTAAATGTCCAGTATTTTTCCAGCACTTTCTCAGACAGTCAGAATCAAAATACTGGACTGTCCAGGTCAAAATGGGCAGCGCTGAAGCAGCAGTTGCTGCTGTTTCATGCTGGGGCCGGAAGCTTCACTGTGAGGGCAAACAGTGCGCTTGGCTCTGTTTGCCCTGGGAGGAGGTGGTGGCCAGGGCGAAAGTGCGGCAGTGCTTGCCGTGGTTTGCTCTAGGGGGAGGAGGGGCCGGCGTCTTGGTGTGTCCGGAATTGTTTTTTTTTTTAATATATCTGGCCGCCCGAGTCATACGCTTGCAGCCAAACCTGCACCACAAAGTTGTTGTGAGGGTAAAATGGAGAGCAGAAGTATATGAAATGCTCTGGGTCACCATCAGCGCTCTTTGTAAGCTGAATCAGTGTGAGCTAGCTCACAGTTTTTTAGCCTCAGGCTCACCCGTTTTTGTCTCGGCTCGGGAAGGATGGCTCCGGAGCACACTAATTTATGCAGCAGCCAAATTGCTCGCTCACAACTTTAAGGCCAGTTGCTCACGAAGTAGAATTTTTGCTCACAAGATGGCTTGTGAGGCCCCTTCTGACTGTGTGGTTCAGGGTGAGACTCTGCGTGATGTTGCAGTTCTGTTCCTGGAACTCCAGATGTGCCGTTTGATTCTAAACACTTTGCCCATACGGGGCCAGATCAACCCCCCCCCTCCATGTTTGCAAATGGCTCCCGTTTTAAGTCTCTGCAGGCTGTGGAAGGTCACTAGTTCAGCAGTTCGAGACCCAAGTGTGCCACATGATGGAGTGAGCTCCCGTCTCTAGTTCCAGCTCCTGCCAACCTAGCAGTTCGAAAGCAAGAAACTGCAAGTAGATAAATACGTACCACTCCAGTGGGGAGGTAACAGCGTTCCGTGCGCCTTGATGTTTAGTCATGCCGGCCACATGACCACGGAAACGTCTTCGGACAGCGCTGGCTCTTCGGCTTTGAAACGGAGATGAGCACCGCAACCCTAGAGTCGGATTCGACTGGCTTTCGAGCAAGGGAACCTTTACCTTTAAGGACAAAAAAGCACCCACAATATGGGTACCCATACCCATCTGTTTTCCCCTCTGCGTGTGTGTGTGTGTGTGATGTGCCGTCAATTCACCCCCAGCTTATGGTGACCCTATGAACAGTGTTCCCTCTAAGCTGAGTTAGTGTGAGCTAGCGCACAGTTTTTTAGCCTCTGACTCACAGATTTTTGTCCTAGCTCAGGAAAGAGGGCTCCGGAGCACACTGATTTACGCAGTAGCTAAATCACTCGCAGATAAATAAAGGAACTCAGTGACAGAGCAAATGCTCTGCATGCAGCAGACTCTGTTCCAGGCCAACTCCAAGGAGCAGATCTCAGATATTTGTATTTATTTATTCACTTCATTTATATCCCACCTCTTTTCAGTGAGTGGGGACCGAAAGTGGTTGACAATGTTCCTCCCTGTGAGGTAGGTTTGGCTGAGAGGGCGACAGAAGAAGAGGAGGAGACTGGATTTATACCCCGCCCTTCACTTGGAGTTTCAGAGCAGCTTACAAACTCCTACTCCCTTCCCCTCACACAACAGACACCCTGTGAGGTAGGTGGAGCTGAGAGAACTCTGACACAAACTGCTCTTGAGAGAACTGCTCTGAGAGAACTATGGCTTGCCCAAGGTCACCCAGCAGGTGCAAGTGGAGGAGTGGGGAATCGAACCCGGTTCTCCCAGATTAGAGCCCGCACACTTAATCACTACACCAAACTGGCCCAAGGTCACCCGACAAGCTTCCATTGCTGATGGGGGATTCGAACCTGGGTCTTCCTGATCCTTGTCCAACAATTTTAACCATTAGCACCACACTAGCAGTTAGATTTGAGTCCAGGAGCACTGTAGAGACCAACAGGAGTTTCAGGGTACACACTTTCGAGAGTCAGAGCTTCCTTTGTCAGGGAGCTGTTTTCTCAGGGCTGAATTGGGCCACAGTATTTTCATCTCACGACAGACGCTGATTTTCTGCCCCCAACCGTTTCCCCGCTGCTCTAATCAAGCTGATTACAATGTGCATTAGAAAAGGGTAAGATTCCAGTAGCGCCTTACAGACTAACACAATTTGTGCTAGGGGATAAACTTTCATGAGTCACCGCTCACTTCTTCTGAGCGGTGCTTCAGGAAAGCTCCTCCCCTGTCACAGGTTTTGCTAGCCTTTAAAGTGCTACTGGACTCTTAACTCTCTTCTACTGTTACAGACTAACGCGGCTACCCACCTGGATCTACACTATGCATTGTAGAATCACAGAGTTGGAAGGGACCTCCAGGGTCATGTAGTCCAACCCCCTGCACAATGCAGGACATTCACAAATACCTCCCCCCCTCCACACCCCCAGTGACCCCCTGTTCCAGGCCCAGAAGATGACAAAACACAAACACACACACACACACACACACCCCCCCCAAAACAACCCTCCGGGATCTCCAGCCAAACTGGCCTCGATTCTTGCCCTCTACCTTTGAAGTCTTCACAAGCATTCTTTATTACACCCTTCTCACCTTCTGACTAGGATAAAAAGGACGCCAGGTCTACATTTCTACTCTACTGGGTCCGACGGAAAGAGAAAGAGTCCAGCAGCGCCTTAAAGACTAACAACATTTGTGGCAAGGGAGGAGATTTCGTGAGCCACTGCTCCCTTTTACAGAACGAAGTGTCTGACGAAGAGAGTCTTGACTCTCAAAAGCTTCTGCCCTGAAACCAGTTGGTCTCTTAAGGTGCTATTGGACTCGAATCTAACTGTCCTACAACACGGCTATCCTCTCAAGACGATCCACACGGGCAAGCAGCATTCCCTCTAAGCTGAGTTAGTGTGAGCTAGCTCACAGGGGGATTTTTTTTGCCTCCGGCTCACAGATTTTTGTCTGAGCTCAGGAAGGACGGCTCTAAAGCAAACTAATTTATGCAGTAGCCGAATCGCTCGCTCACAACTTGAATGCCAGTAGCTCACAAAGTAGGATTTTTTGCTCACAAGACCCCACAGCTTAGAGGGAGCACCGCTAGCAGGTACTTTGAAAGAGTTCTACTGTCAAACTCTGACTCTCGTTTGCCATGTTTTCTGGGAATTTGAGGCCTGCAGAGGGACAGGAATTCCAGAGGGGTGTGTGCGAGTGTGAGTGTGAGAATGGCTCTACTGTAGTGGCGATGTAACTCTTCTCAAGCAGCCTCCCTTCTTCGGGATGACCTTGGTCAGTGGCTGTGCTTGCTTCGCTGCCAGAGATAAACTTAACGGTAGATTTACAGGTGGGGGTGTAGAGCGCGTGGAAGCTAGGCAGGATGATTGCCGTGTGTGATTGGATGGAACCGGGGGGGGTGTAGTGGTTAAGTGTGTGGACTCTAATCTGGGAGGACCGGGTTTGATTCCCCACTCCTCCGCTTGCAGCTACTGGATGACCTTGGGCAAGCCATAGTTCTGGCACAGCTCTTCTCTCAAGGACAGTTCTGGAAGGAGCTCTCTCAGCCCCGCCTACCTCACAGGGTGTCTGGTGTGGGGAGGGGAAGAAGGGAAAGGAGTTTGTAAGCCGCTCTGAGACTCTGAGTGAAGGGCGGGGTATAAATCCAATCTCTTCTTCTTCTTGTTTGAACTGTCTATAACTTTGGGTTTTGACGTCAGAACCTCAGTTCTGACACAGTACCTGTCTTAGTTTGGAACATCTTTATTTCTCAATAAACAGATCACTGCCAGAGAGTGTTGTTGAGAGTAACTTTGTCCAAGAGTCTGACATCTACCTGAGACCTCAGATGGCTGTTGGCAGTCAGAGCAGACAGTATTGGGCTTGACAGACTTATGGTCAGATTCCATAATAAGGCAGCTCTGCCTGTGTAGAAAGGAAAGGAGCATTTAAAAGAGCTACGCAAGCCATTTCTCCCCTCAGAGGGTGTCTTTACTCTGCTATCATCCATATTGTTGCCATCAAGTAAACGCGCCCCCGCCATATAAAAACTTAATTCCTAAGGCAATTTGATTGGTTTTTATGTCTGTAACCAATTTGCAATGCATTTCTCAGAATGAATGGTGACCACCAAGCAAAGCCAAGTGTGCGCGCTGTTAGATAATAAAATTTAATAAATATGTTAATCTGTTCCAAAAAGAAAAGGCATTTGTGAATTTTAAATATACTTCTGCAGAATGGGCAGGGGATGATATCTGGGAGTGGCAGAATGACTAATGCCAAACCACTGGATATTCAGAAACATAAAAAGGGCAGATGTGGATTATCCTGTTAAGAAGATCCTTCAGGTGATTAATTGTTATCTGTTTCCAAGTTGTGTATCCTAAGGTAGGAAATATTCCACTGTGCTCCTTTTCCCGAATAACGTTACCATCTCACGTCTCCGAATGCTACTAAAAGGTGACAGCGTCTCATCTGATAGGAATCTTATTTCAGATAGATCGTTTGTTTTACTTATGGAAAATATGCTATATCCTGGGCACTTAAGGGTTGCTGAACTGTTCCAAATAAGGTTTTCGACATGAGCTTTAGCTTTCGCTTTCAAGCTCCCTGCCGACTTGCTTTTCCATTTGTCCCAAGGTCAAGAGAATAAAACCCTCTTTGGGGAAAGAAATGAGTGCTCACTCCTTGGATGGTTTACACATGAATATAAATTAAGCAGCTGCTGACTCTGCCGCACTTTCTCCTGCTGAGGTCCCCTGCCCTCCCCAGGCTCCACCCTAAAACCTCCAGGGATTTCCGAACCCAGAGGTGGCAATCCTAGTCCCCACAGGGGATGGGGAGACGAACAATATAAATGTTAGCTTCACATGAGCAGACCATTTCAGGAATGTGCAACGTTTTGGTTACCAACGTTTTGGTTGCCATGTTAAACGGCACAACGTTTTGGCTACCATACTAAATTTGCTTTACAGAGAGGGGCTGCAGTTCAGCAATATGATGTTTTAATTTAGGGGGCCTTTAAATAAGGTGGGGGCACCCCCCCCACACACACCCCGTATACCCCTCCAAGCGAGCGTCATAAATAAAATTTAAAAACTGGAAGTTGAGCAGCCTGGGCTGGATGGGACGTCGTGGGGCCTTGGTGGTAAGTGGGGGGGGGGGCGAGAGGCCCCACTATAGCTACGGGCCTGTGAGTCACCGTTTTACGTTAAGAGGACCCTGAGTGCCAACTCTGGTTAAAGGAAAGGCCTTTCTTCGCTTAAGATCTCAGGGACCTGCCGCCGGTCAGAGGACAGATAACTGAGCCATATGGACCAATTGTCTGATATCATATAAAGAAGTTCTGTCTGCTCAGGTTCAGAAGAAGCAGTCCTCCACGTAGACATCTGAGGCTGGCACAGACAGTATATAATAGTTTAATATCCTGGCGCACTGGAAACTAACTTTTAAAAAAAGAATTGACATTGGCCTGCCAGTCAAAGGCAAATAATTACAGCAACTGCGGCTGTCAGGGTCATTCTTGCTTTTAAAAGGTGACCTTTCCTCCTGTGAAGAAACATTCCATGCCAAATTTTTAGTTGGCTGACCAAATATAAAAACGGCTGCATCAGAGACGGCAACAACAAATATAATACCCATCGTGTCGTTTCAACAGGTTCTGACAGCTCTGGGGGGGAAAAACACAATTTAGCTCTAGCTTTCGTTTGACTGCCTTTTGTGGTGTCGAATCGACAGACAGGGGCAAGGATGAATTTCAGTTCCTTATAAACAGACATTCGTCAGAAAGCCACACTATCTGTAGAGTTCTGGTTTGCCCCAGACGCCCTGAGCCTTTGGCATCTGAAAACAAAGTGATCGCGCTTGCTGGCTGTGCCGTGCAGAAATGGTTCTAATTTCAAATGTTACGACTGTTGCTCTTGTATAGATGTACAGATTTCCCTACCAAATCATTAAAATTCAGAATGCAAAAACAACAACAACAACAACAACAAAGCTAAGAAGTAGTAACTGCAGTCCAAAAAGGTTGGGTTTAAAACAACGGATGAGACGATCGATGATATTTAACAAAATAATTGGCAAAATCCTCCCCTGTAACATGGGAATGCTCAAGGGTTCCACTTAAGTGGGTGCTACATTTTATCACAAAAATGCCAGTGTCTACTCTGAGGGTAGATCTTGGCCCCAACACACAATATTTTCCAAATCACAAAGCTTGTTTAGTTTGGGCCGGAAGCTGAGCATCTGGCTCTCTGCACAGCCTCACGCTTTAATGTTAGTGTGACGGTAAGGTAAAGGTAAAGGTTCCCTTGCTCGAAAGCCAGTCGAATCCGACTCTAGGGTTGCGGTGCTCATCTCCGTTTCAAAGCCGAAGAGCCAGCGCTGTCCGAAGACGTTTCCGTGGTCATGTGGCTGGCATGACTAAACACCAAGGCGCACGAAACGCTGTTACCTTCCCACCGAAGTAGTACCTATTTATCTACTTGCAATGTCTTGCTTTCGAACTGCTAGGTTGGCAGGAGCTGGAACTAGAGATGGGAGCTCACTCCATCATGTGGCACACTTGGGTCTCGAACTGCTGAACTACTGACCTTCCACAGCCTGCAGTTCAGCGTCTTAACCACTTGAGCCACCGCAGCTCCTAGTGTGACGGTACCTCTCTCTTATTTTGTGTGGCTATGTGTGATGCTGTTTTAAATTTTCTTGTTGCTTCTTTCTCTCACTCAAAGTATCTTTCACTGCCACCAGGAATTTGATTCCAGTCTTATTAATTAACCTTTCCCACAGTATTGTGCCCGAGCTTCAAGGCTCCTTCTTTGGACTATGTGGCTCTGAGGATGAGACTCTGGGTTCACAATAAACAAGATAAAACTTTATTGGTAAAAGAAGCTACCCCCACTGCTAAAATACTCTGACCATATTAGATTTTGCCTAATATGCCCCCTTAAATATATTTTCTTCCTCCTTTAGCATCTTAATGCCTTTCACAGCAGTTCTATATGATTCTGTTTGCAAGACTGCTTCTCTGACTCTGTGTAGATTGACCACAACTGAGAGCCGCTGACTTCAGACTGAACCTCTGCCTTCTCTCTCTCCACACACACACACACTTCCTAGCTCCGCCCCCTCCCCCACACACTGAGTCAACAACCAATCACCTCACTCACCCTCCTCGTTCTTCTGACACTTACCAAAATTTAAAGAAACACACACACACAACTTGAAATCATTACAGTTAGTCTTGGAAGAGTAGCTGCGTTTGTCTGCGGTAGGAGAGTATGAGTTGAGTCCACTAGTGCCTCAGAGACCAGACAGATTTTTGGGATATAAGCTTTTGAGAAAGCTTCAAATTAATGGGATGCCAGCAGTCTCAAGGCTCACTTTCTTCACTGCTCCTGCACCCTGCCATTTGTCAGCTAGCAGAGATGGGGAAGGATGCAGCTGAAGTCTCACCCAAATCCCCAGGGGGACTGGATTAACATATGGAGGAGAGGTCCGTGACCAACTAATAGCCACAAGGTATAGAAGGAACATTATGTCTGGGGCAGTGATGCTCTGTATTCCTGGTTCTTGGGAGGGGCAACAGTGGGAGGGCTTCTGGAGTTCTGGCCCTGCTGGTGGACCTCCTGATGGCACCTGGGTTTTGGCCACTGTGTGACACAGAGGGTGCGTTCAGATGGGGGATTTACAACGGTATAGGTGCCGGTTCCAACCAGTGTACTTACCGGTGTTCACACGGCGAACATCTGCTTCCCGTCCCTAACCGTTGTAAAGCCCTTTAAACGTACTCTGCCACTAGGTCCCCAAGTGGTGGTATCCTGAGTACAACGGTTGTAAACGCTGTACCCCGCCTATGCGCATGTGCAAACTAAGTTAAAAAAAACAAGCCGACGACGAGTGTGGACGGGCGTATTGCGATGGGCTGCGCAGACAGGAGGTGAGTGTGATCACATTTCAGCCGGCATAAACTGCACCGGTTCCAACCGGTACAGTTTATGCCGGCTGAAACGCCCCGTCTGAACACACCCAGTGTGTTGGACTGGATGGGCCATTGGCCTGATCCAACATGGCTTCTCTGATGTTCTTGTCTTCTTATGCCCCGTAAATCTGGTTGGTCTCTAAGCTGCTCCTGAAGTTGAATCTAGCTTCTTTAATGCTAGTCTGTCTTCCATTTTCTTGAATTCTCAATACCCTGACAGTACCTGGGAACCATCTTATGCACAGTGTTCCTTCTACGCCGAGTTAGATGTGAGCTGGCTCACAGTTCTTTAGCCTCCGGCTCACACATTTTTGTCTTAGCTCGGGAAGGAGGGCTCCAGAGCAAACTAATTTATGCAATAGCCAAATCGCTCGCTCACGACTTTAATGCCAGTTTCCGGTGGGCAGCCATGTTGGTCTGAAGCAGTAGAACAAATTCAGAGTCGAACTCTGTTGCATATTAGGCGACTCCCCCCTAATGTAGCCAATCCTCCAAGAGCTTACAGAGCTCTTCTTACAGGGGCTACTGTAAGCTCTTGCAGGATTGGCTACATTAGGGGTGTGTCGCCTAATATGCAAAGGAGTTCCTGCTACAAAAAGAGCCCTGCGGCCCGGGCACCTTCAAGACCAACAAAGTTTGATTCGAGGTATGAGCTTTCGTGTGCGTGCACACTTTTTCAAATACTTTCCAAATATTTTCAATTCCCCCCCCAAAAAAAATATTTGAAAAAGTGTGCTTGCACACGAAAGCTCATACCTTGAATAAAGCTTTGTTGGTCTTAAAGGTGCCGCGGGACTCTAAACTTTAATGCCAGCAGCTCACAAAGTACAATTTTTGCTCACCAGACTCCACAGCTTAGAGGGAGCACTGCTTACGAATGCAGACCCCAGGCAATGTCTCACTGTCTGTTCAGGTTTCTTAAAGCATATGCAGACGTGCCCTTCATGGACACCACCATCCTGCGCCTTCAGAGCTGGATCACACATGCCAAATTATGGGGGTAATAACATCTTTATACTCATACGGAATTGACAAATTGCTGCTGTCTCTCTAACTGTGTCTGGGCCTTAGACTATCGCTTTCCCCCCCTTCGGCAAGCATGTAAGATGCATAGGCGAGGGAACGGTGTTCTAAATTCTTGCATTTGTAACCGCAGCAACAAGGTCAAGAGCTACTTAATACTGCATTTGTTTTCAAGGACAGCTTAGAATGAAATACGGATGCTCGCACGTGCAAAAGTCAAAGAGAGCCCTCCAAATACTCATCTAAAGCTTAGAGAATAAAGCAAATCTAAAGTATTGGCAGCCCAGGAGCAGAATGCTCGGGCGATGCTTTAGCTATAAACGCCTTACAAAGCAAGGATCACCTTCCAATCTCCTCTAACAGGAGCTTCAAGCCCCCGTCGCCCCGGGCTTCGCCATTCCCCCAAGAAGCCCAGAAAGTGACAACAACAACAAAATCACTGATTTGCAATTACTGGATTCTCTTGTGCCCACCATTAGTGGGTTTCCTTCATCATGGAATGAGGGATAATAAAAGCAACAGTCCGTGTGGCTTTCATCTTTGGTAATTTCAGACAGAGCAGTTTTTTGGGTTTTTTTACATAGAGCATTCAGCAAGGCAGACCGACAATACCTGCTTGTACAGCCATCCTCGTCTAACGACAGGTGCGTTGGGGTTCCTCTTTATGGAGTTTGACCTCTTCCCAAAATTATGCACTTTCTTTGAAGAGCGGGATGTCTAAAATGGAAGCAAAGGGATGAGAAAATGCAGCATCAGTATCGGTTGCATGTAGGAAATGCACACGTGCCGCTATCCTTAGACGCAGAGAGAGTGTCGTTCCTGCAGGCTTCCTTTGGGACTGATTAAGGAACAGCTTTATTCTCTTTTTTTAGGTAAATAAGTAATTGGCTTGCGGGTTCTGCTGGCTTAGGCATTCCTTGAAGTTTTCTGCAGAGGGAGAGAGACAGCTCCCAAGACACGACTGGATCAAACGTTTAAATAGGAGCTTAATGGGTTATTACACAAACATGGCACTGTTCTCCAAAAAAGGGCCGAGAGCGCGCAGGAGCAAAGCTGCCAGCGAGAGAATTGAACGCAGAGCAAGTCGCATCTCTGGATAAATGAAAGCATGTCTATTGCAACAGAGCTATACCATAATGAGAATGGTCTTTAAAAAAACCCAAAACCAATATGTCTCAACTTGCAGGTTGCAATTTGCAATTTTTCAAGTTTTGACATGTGTCTGGAGCGGAGACGAGACTGAAGGAGGAGGAGAGAAGAATGACACAGACGCGTTGGACTGGGGAAAATCAGGCCAGAAGTTTATTGATTACAGGATCCCCGGGTCTTGGTGCAGCAATGGGACGATGGGTCCAGCTCAACAACCCAACGGCTTGTCGGGGCTGGAAGTGGTGGAAGCTGCTGTTCCTGCCCACTACGAGCTTCTTGGAGGTGTGGTCTAGATCTAATGGGTGGAAATTACAAGGGAGTTGTTACCGGCTAAATATCAGGAGAAACGTCCGAACTGTAAGAATGGTTGAGCAGTGGAACAGACTGCCTCGGGAGGTGGTGGATGCTCCTTCGCTGGACGTTTTCAAGCGGAGGCTGGACGACCTTCTTTCAGGTATGCAATGCTCCCTCTAAGCTGTGATGTCTTGTGAGCAAAAATTCAACTTTGTGAGCTACTGGCATTAAAGCTGTGAGCGGCCAATTTGGCTACTGCATAAATCAGTTTGCTTTGGAGCCACCCTTCCTGAGCTAAGACAAAAATGTGTGAGCCGGAGGCTAAAAAACTGTGAGCTAGCTCACACTAACTCAGCTTAGAGGGAACACTGGCTGTAGGGCAATCTTTCGGCTATGCTCCTGCAGAGTCCAGGGGGTTGGACTGGATGACCTGCAAGGTCCCTTCCAACTCTAACATTCTATGATTCTGTGGTCAGCATGACAGCCCTGAGGTTGGCTGTCATCCCACTGGCTCCAGGGCCCCTTAAAGGGATGCCCCCCCAAACCTGTCTCCAGCCCCCTTCTTTTTAAACACATAGTGCAGACCAAACTGAAGCCTGACCATCTGGTCTGCTGGTCCCTCCCCCCCCCC